>NC_061514.1:325894850-326027822 GCF_022539505.1 Lolium rigidum | reverse complement strand
CACTACGGGAAAACATGCATTTGCCGTGTTGGCCAAATACACGGCAAAGCCTCTTCGGAACACGGCAAAGCTCTTGCCGTGTGGCGGAACACGGCAAAGTCCACACGACGAAAAACAGCACGGCAAATGATCTTTGCCGTGTGCCTTTCTGCGCGGAACACGGCAAAGCCTTTGCCGTGTGCCTTTCATCCAGGAGCACGGCAAAAATACAGTTGACGGAACCTCGACTTAACAGACGGCGCCACGTCAGATAGTTTTTGCCGTGTGCATCAAACCAGAGAACACGGCAAATATTTAAATATTCGTCGTGTGCCTACAATATAGGACCACGGCAAAATATTTTCTTTGCCGTGTGCCACACCATGAGACGAGCACGGCGAAGAAAAAGCCCCGGCTCACCCCTTTCCCTGCTTTGCCGTGTGCCACAGACTGGGGAACACGGCAAAGATCCTCCCTCTTTGCCGTGTGCCACCAACTACGGAGCACGGCAAAGGCCGTTTGGCCTGACCAAATGGGCGGTCCGGGTGCACAGGCTGCTGCCACGTGTGATCTTTGCCGTGTTCCGCCACACGGCAAAGATCTTTGCCGTGTTCCGCCACACGGCAAAGGACTCACCCAGTTTTTTTTTTGATTGTTTCCTTTTAATCCCTGCATAGAAAGCAATAAACATACATACAACAGTTTAAAACTCACAAATATCATCATATATCGCCATATATTCCCATATCATCAAAGCCGGTGTCACCATATCATCATAACCACATAAATAACAACAAAATAGATCATCAAATGTCCATACAAGTCACATAGAAGTCACATATATAGTTCATCCAATGTCCATACAAGTCACATAGTCCATCAAATGTTCAAAGAAGTCATATAGTCCATAGTGGTTACATATCCATAGTGCAAAGTACATAAACACCATTAGATAAGGCAAAGCTAGCCACATGTCCACCGCAAACACATGAAAACCTTGATGATCAAGGGCTCTACATGTTGGCCACGCCGGTGATGATCAAGGGGCATCATGTTGCGCATCCTACAAGTTTCAAATCAAGAGGGCATTGTGAAATTGGCACATCATATATTTTTGACAAGTTGCAATTTTGACAAGTTTGGACAATAAAGTGAGATTGACAAGCCATATATGTTTGATAAGTTGCAATTTTGAAGAGTTTGAAGACTAGAGCGAGTGAGGCTAAACTTAGAAGCATGTGAGACACCAATTTAGGAGAACTAACCTGGAACAACGCGCGTTGGTTCCCCATGTTCGCGCTTTGCTGAGCTGACGTACGAGGCGTCGGTGTGATTTCAGCTTCACCTTGGGCCGCATGGTTGGAGCCGCCAACCGAACTCTGTGACTACAACAACAAATGGTGAGCATTATTTAACAATAGATGCAAAGACAGCAAAATGGCATATGTACTGACTACTTACCCAAGGGAAGGTGAAAGGAGGAGGATGAGGACCAGTCCCGCCAGTCGGTATCAAGGATTGCATCTGGACTCTCATAACCTCCAGCATCTGCTGCTGCTGGATCAGGGCCTGCTGTTGCTGGGCCAGCTGCTGCTGCTGCTGGCTCACCAAAGTCTCCATGTCCTCACGTCGCCTCCTTTCTTCAGCCACCTCATTCTATGTTGTGCCATTTGTTTTGTCATGATTGTTGCAGCAGAAAATATGAAACGAAGTGTAGATTGGGAAGGATAAAGAACATACCCGAATCTCCTCCATAGCTATGGTCCCAAGCCGTGGGCGTTTCTCAATAGCGGGCTGGGAGCTCGTCCCGCCCCTTCGGAGCTGGGAGAGAGTAGGAATGGTCTCAGGGGGAATGTTGCCATCTCGCAATCCATAAGCGCCCATTCCTCCGGCCTTCTCCCGCTAGCACAGCAACCTCGGGGTCAAAGTCGGAAGTGCGAGGGTCGGCGTCGTCCCCGTGTACCTCCTTGAACTTTTGCACGAACTTGGTACTCCGCAACTCGATCCTTTATTCACCCACATCGACCCCGTTGTAGGATGAGGCTTTTTCCTTGTATGCATTGTTTCCCAAAACTCGAATACGTTGGGATCCACGCCTGTCTTTTTAGCCTACAAAAGAGATAGCATTTTAATACATGTAGTAGCTAGTCCGCGAGCATGCATCGTTCCATGGACCATCAGGTTAGTTATTGCACTAACCTGCAGGCTAGCTCCATGGACCATGCATGCACGTAGCTAGTAGGTAATGGCTGATTAGTTAAGATTGATTATTTGGACCATGCATGCACGTATATTTTTTTGTTTAATTGTAGCTAGTACTACGATCTAAGTGTGTATATTGTATTGTTGCCTAAATGATTAGAGAAAATTCCTTATATGACACTGCCTTTTTAGACCACAAAGTTAATGCCATAGCACATTATATATTGGTTTCATGTCTTTGACAGCCAAGATAATTTTACTTGCATCATTTAAAAGAACCTGACTATAAATGTTATAATATATTGCTGTGTGCACTTTCATGGTAGGAAAAATTCCATCAGTTGCCAATTCTATTGTATACTTTATTTCAGGTTGCTTCCTTAAGGGAACAATTATATGAAAGAATTTTGCCATACTGGCCCCAGCTAGAATTTAGCATCTCTACCATATCAACAGTAGTTTGTTATGTTGGATTACTGTTTATTTCAAAGAAGTGCAGTGCTCACCTCTCTTCTCCTGGCGACCTCGAGAGGGAGGCTGCCCTGCACGTGTGAAGCACCGTCCATCATCGCTCGGTAGGTCTGTCCCTCCTCATGCTTCTTCTTGTACTCGTCGCTTGTCCAGTGCTTCACCATGGCCGCGTAGCATTTCTTGTTGGAACTCACATACTGAGGAACCACCTGCACAAAACACAAATATTAATGAAACGGAATGTTTTTAACAAGTCAAAAATTCACATTTGTATGGAAATACACAGATTGTTAGCTGCATGTAGGTGTGGGAATGTTGCGCAGGCCTACCTGCATGTACTGCCAAGCTTGCAAATGCTTATTTCGAGCTTGCGACTTGCTAATGCGGACGTTGCGCTTCTCGGCGTACCAATTGAGAACGCAGCTCACACGCGCATCATAGTGCATGTCCGTGACCATCTTGGTACAAATATTGAACAACACGGCCTTGCATTTTTCGTGCTTCCCCGGCTGCATGGTAAAGTACTTCTGCAAGCATGCACAAAGGTAAAAAGGGTGAAAGCTATTATAGTGCTGCTATTGTCAAAGGCATTACTAAATGAGGAGAAGTGAATGGAACTTACCCAGAAAAGACATTGCACTTGCTCCTGCATGTCTCTATACTCGGGGCTCGGGTTCTTTGCATACTTGTAGTCCTCCCAGTACCAAGCTACAGTTCTTTCACCACTAGGGAGCTTCACAATCCCAGGAAAATTTCTTCTCATGATGCAGCCAAGAATGCTCGAATAGGTGCGAGGCGGCGTGACATCATTCTTATATGCAAACACCCTGCACAATGAAAATAAAATAAACACATTAGAATAAAAATGAGTAGAGCAAAAAAATATTAGAATGCAAGCACAATTGGTACGTACCTAGATCCAACGGGTTCGAGCTCAAGATGGCTGTGAGCGTAAGGTAGGTCGGGGAGCCCGCTGGCCCCACGCTGCCTACGAGTGATAGCCGGGGCATTCAGCAACTCCTCTTCAGACTCAACGTACTCCTCTGGCTCTACCCATTGCCTCCCATCATCATCATCATAGGTCATAGCCTCGTCCTCAGAGCTGCTCTCCACCTCCTCCTCCTCCTGAGAGGCCCTAGTCTCCGCATGCCGCTCCTCATCTGAGTGACAAATAAAACTAGGGTGAACAAGCTCGTGCAATTCCTCCTCTCCACCATCCTCCACGTCCGCCTCCACCTCCTCCTCCTCGGCTAAGGGGCGACTAGTCGGACGCCTCGTCCTCCTCCTCCTACGTGGAGGGTCGGCTGGGGGAGAACTAGCTGGGGGAGGACTGTCTCGAGGAGGACTGTCTCGAGGAGGACTGTCTCGAGGAGGACTGTCTCGAGGAGGACTGTCTCGCTGTCTCGAAGTGGATCCTGAAGGGCCCCCAACAACCTTCTTGACGGATGTCACAATATTCGCCAATTTCTTGACTCTCTTCTTGGCGGTCTTTGCCGCCCCCTTTCCTTTTCCGCCTCCTCCCCGTGGCATCTTTCAATCACCTGCATTGACAAAAAAGATTAGTTTCATTAGTACACATGATACAAAAGTGATATAAGTAGATGAATATTAATAAGGACATCAACAAGTAAATTAAGAATATTATAATGCAACAAATTATGTACAAAACCATCCACAAGTCGATAATGCAAAATTATAGGGTAGCCTAACAATCACATAGAGTTCTCACAAATAGGCTAGTTTTACAATAATTATTACATAGAGTTGCTACAAACTTTAGTATCCATTGTCCGGCTCATCGCGAGCAATTGTGCGAGCAGTTGTGTCATCATCGCTATCATCGTTGCCCCACCAATCATCCACGTAACCTGGCGGTGGTCCCACGGGATCATCGGCGTCAAGGCCTGCACGAAAGCGCTCAAGCAATGTCAAGTCTTGTTGGTTCTCGACATCCTCAACTTCATCTTGCGCCGTGTCTTCATCCATGCCCGTAGCTTCGTGTTCTTCCTCCATGTCCTCATTTGAAGGCAAGTCGATAGTAAATTTCCCTGGTAGCCCTTCTTCCTGATAGAAGTCGCCGTCGTATGTAGAGGGGTCTAGGCGACGGTAATCTTCACTGTTTGGCAAAGGAGGCCTCGTTGTGCGTCGGTACCGTGATCACAACATCCCAATTCGTAGACCTTTTCTCGGGTTCTTGCACGCGTATGGGAGATAGAATACTTGGAAAGCCCGGGTAGCCAATATATATACATCATCTCCGAGCATATACCGAGCTTCGGTCAACTTCAACCAACCCAATCTCAGGTTTCCGTTTCACCCGACGTGGGTCGAACCAATGACATTTGAATACAACAGGATTTAGCCCTTTGCCAAAGCCATAATTCAGCTCGTATATACCCTCGACTCGTCCATAGTAATGGAGTCCATCCGAGCCTTCACATAAGACCCCGCTATTTATTGTCTTCCGGTTGGGACGGCTCGTGTGTACTCGTGGGTATGGAAGCGATACCCATTCACGTCATAAGCATTGTATGACGCCGTGGAATACTCAAAGCCATTGGCAATTTTTCGCAGCTCGGGATTCATCTCTCTATCCCTTTTTGCCTACAAGTTACAACGCCAAGTTTAGTACGAAAAGTGTTCGATGGGTGTCGATACTACAATCGAAGTTAGATAGAATAGTACCAAAGACGAGAACCAACTAATGAAACCGAATCCACCACCCTTTTTAAAGAGCTCGTCCTTTTCTTTGTAGTTAGGACCCCTGCTCCGTACCTTCCAGTATTTTTCATTGAATTGTCTATGGCAATGAAAAGGAGAAGAGTTAGCCACGAACTAATAACGAGTAAATGTTTGCAACAACTAAGCATTTAACACTTACTCGATGTACGGCTTCACTTCGTCCATGCTTTTCAGAACATATGTGTGGATCTCTTCCCACTCTTGATTTTTGATACACTTTTTCTGTGTGCCACTTGATTTGCCACCCAGCCCGATGAAGATGCTAAGTTGTGCAACATCTTTAGGGTCGGCAGCATTGTAACGAAGCACTGGATTGTGTCGAGTAGCAATGTTTTCATCATAGTACTTTGTCGTGAAGTTTGACACTTCCACCTTAAGAACAGCCTCGGCAATGGATGCCTCGATCTTGCATTTGTTGCCACACATTTCACGAAGCTTCTTCGTTTCTCTCTCAGGCCCATACTGCCAACGGGTTTGCACAGTGCCCCCCAGCAACGCCTCCCACGGGAGATGCAGGATCATATGCTGCATCGGATTAAAGAACCCTGGCGGAAGGAGCATCTCTAGCTTGCAAAGCAACTCCGGTGCCTGGTCATGCAGCTTCTCAACCACTTTACGGTCTAGCTCCTTAGCACAGAGCTGGCGGAAGAAAAAGCTCAACTCTGACAGCACTAGCCAAGTCTCCTCGTCGACAAAGCCTCGAATCATCACCGGCATTATCCGCTCTAGCCATACGTGATAGTCGTGACTCTTGAGCCCTCCTACTCGCAACGTGTCAATGTTTGCACCCCTCGCCCAGTTAGCTGCGTACCCATCAGGAAAACACAAGCAGTCCACGATCCACCTGAATATGTCTCTCCGATCGGACCGTGAAGGGCAGAATCGGGCCTTTGGCTTAGACCACTTGGGGCCTTTGACTCCAGGAGGCTTCATGTCGTATTCTGGCCTATCGCACCACTGTTGTTGATCGATTCGTGCCTTAATGTTATCTTTCGTCTTCTCAGTGTCCATGATGGTGCTCCAAAGGGCCTCAGCGATATTCTTTTCAGTGTGCATTACATCAATGTTATGCGGGAGCTCGAGCTGATGAAAATAAGGGAGTTTCCATAAGCATGGAATGTGAGTCCACTGGTGTGTCTCTCCATATCCTTCGAAACCATTCCCATTGGCATTAGGGCGGAGAGCTTCCAACTCAGCCTTGATTTCGGCGCCGGTCCTCAACCGTGGTCGTGGAGTAGTGATAGCAACGCCTTTCTTGAACCTCGTTTTGTCACTCCGGAATCTATGATTCTGGTCAAGGAACTTTCGATGTTCGTCAAAGCAGGAATACTTGCCTCCCTTTGTCAGCCAGAAGAAAGTCACTGCCTGCCTACACACAGGGCAAGGCCACTTCCCATGTGTACACCGGCCCGTGAGAACAAAGCACGTGCCGGTAGGTCATGCAGAGATGTGTGGTACCAGACATACATATCAAAGTGCTTTTTTGTTACGGCGTCATATGTGCGCACCCCGCGCCCCTCCCATCCAACAAGCAAGTCATCCACCAACGGTTCCAGGTACACGCTCATGTTCTTACCCGGGTATTTTGGCCCTGGGATTATGAGCGACACAAACATGTTCTGCGATCTCATGACAACGCCAGGGGGCAGGTTCGGGGAATAACAAATACGGGCCAACAACTATATGTCGCGGTGACATGCCATATGGATTGAACCCATCCGTGGATATCGCAATTGCCACACTCCTTGGGTCGCCTGCTTTCTTCGGATGCAAAGCTGCGAACTTCTGCCATGCTTGCACCATCCGATGGATGTATCATCTTCTCCTTACGATATCTATGCCCCAATGAGGGCCAGCGCATCTGTTGGGCAGATTCCTCCGTCATGAAAAGCCGTTGGATCCTCGGGAGAAATGGAAGGTACCGGAGGATCTTTTGGGCAACCCCTGTCCGCCTTTCTCGACCATTACCGGAGTCCACCTCGAAATACCTAGAGGATTTGCATTTGATGCAATACTTTCCTTCAGCATGTTCTTTCCTGAATAGCATGCATCCCTTTGGACAACAATGTATCTGCTCATATGGCATCTTAAGTGCACTGAGGATTTTGTTAGACTCATACATGTTCTTCGTTAGGAGGTGCCCTTGCGGCAGAATGCTGCCAATGATAGTCAGAAGATCATCGAACCCATCTCTACTCAAGTTCCTATCGCTCTTGAAGACCATTAGGCGAGCGATTGCATCCAGCTGGGTAACCTCTGTAAGTGAATGAAGAGGTTTTTGCGCGGCAAACAAAGTCTCGTAGAACTTCTTTGTGCTCGGCTCCGGCACCTCGGTTGTGTCCGCCTCCTCGGGGGTCTCCGCCTCCTCATGTGTCTCCACCTCCTCGGGTGCGTTTGCATCAAGAAAGTCATCCAGGCAGTTATCAAACCCAGCACGAAAATGTCCCGCCGGCTGACTCTGTTGTGATCTGCTTGTGATCTGCGTTCTCGCACGTTTAGGCGGCTTTTCGCCATGGAATTTCCAAACATGGTAGAACGGTGTGAACCCTTCCTTGATCAAGTGTTTACTAACGTCATCCTTATTCTGTCGTTTCTCGTTACGACATTTCTTGCATGGGCAGAATATTTTTGCGGGCTTGCTGGGGTCTGCAAACGCATTTTCCACAAATTGCTTGGTCTTGTCTCTCCATTCAACTGTAAAGTCCCACTTGCTGTTTCTGCCCGTGTACATCCAATCGCGATTCTCCATCCTTCATTAGTGCCAAAACATTCATACAATCCTTTCAATCCACATTTCACAAATAATTGCAACCGGTATTAGTTCCATGGTTTGTCACAAGTTTTACGTCACTCATCCTATGGCTGTACTAGGATCCTAATCCCACCCGAGGATGTGCAGATTGGATACGTTCTCCATGCTCTAGCCGTACCAAGACAGAATTTCGGCAGCACCTCCCCGTTGTTCTCCAGATACACGTCTCGGCGAATAGTCGAGAGGTTGTGCATCCAGAGAACAACGGGAAGGCACCGCCGAAATCCTGTCTCGGAACGGACTAGAGCATGGAAAACGTACCCAATCTACACATCCTCCGGCTGTCCAAAAAACGTGGACAATCCGGAAGAGTTACGGTTATAAATATGCAATTTAAAGCATATTTATTCGCGTAGCCCTTCCGAACGGGAGACACCTAGGTTTCGCGACCGACTTGGTTGTCTAGACACAAAAAAAATCCTAGGCACGAGAGGTGGAAAGGCCTTACCCTCGAAGCGTAATCGATCGCCGCCGAAGATGCCTTGCGAAGACGGCGCCCTACCCTCAAACTCGACGCAGATCCTGCAAAAATAATTATGTAAATACTCTTCTTCTATTTAAACAAAAAAAATATACAGTGTCCTACTGCTTGAGCGTAAATAAAAATTAGTACACTTCTATAGCCAATTATTTGCACAAACAGTGTAAACAAAACGAAGGCACTACAGCATGAGGAAAATCTGCACCAAAAATGTTCTGTTACCCAATGTCATAACATAAGCAGACACTCCAGAATGCAAGTATTTGCATACTCTGGAACAACAACTGCTTGTCTATGAATAGAGGAGATTTGGGAACAAATGGGAAGACACATACCTGCCGGTGTCGGCGGCGTGCCGAGGCGGAGCAGCGGGGCCGACAGGCAGCAGCAACAGCACGTCAGCTAGCCCGGGCCGCCACGGTGCCGCATGGCGGCGGCGTGCCGGAGCAGCAGCAGCGCGCAGCCGTAGCAGCACCGCGGAGCAGCAACACCGGCCGGGCGACGGGCTCGCAGCGGCAGCTCCGGGCGGCGTCCTCGCAGCGAGGCGGAGGGTCGCGCAGCAGCTCCGAGTGACGGCCTCGCAGCAGCAGCCCCGGGCGGCGGGCTCGCAGCAGCAATTCACCGGCCGGGCGACGGGCTCGCAGCGGCAGCTCCGGGCGGCGGCCTCGCAGCGAGGCGGAGGGGTCGCGCAGCGAGCTCCGAGCGACGGCCTCGCAGCGGCAGCCCCGGGCGGCGGGCTCGCAGCAGCAACTCACCGGCCGGGCGACGGGCTCGCAGCGGCAGCTCCGGGCGGCGGCCTCGTGGGCGCGGGCGCGGCCGGGGGCGAGGGCGAGGGACGGCGGGCGTGGGCGCGGCAGGAGCAGCAGCGAGGGCGGCGGGCGGCGGGGGCGGGCGGGGCCGGGCGGGCGCGGCGGCCGGGCGAGCGGCGGCGGGCGGCCGGCGGCGGGGCGGGCAGGGCCGGGGCGGCTGGCGGTGGGGGCGGGCAGGGCCGGGGCGGCGCGGCGGCGGGCAGCGGGGCGAGCTAGGGCGCGAGGAGGGGGGCGGTGGCGCGGAAGCAAGGATGGGGCGCGGCCATGGTCGACAGCGGCGCGAGGTTGGGGGCGGCGGCGTGGGGTTGGGGACGGCGGCCTGGGGTCGCGAGGTTGGGGGCGGCGCGAGGTTGGGGACGGCGCGAGGTTGGGGACGGCGGCCTGGGGTCGCGAGGTTGGGGACGGCCTGAAGATAGCGTTTTTTTTTCCAATCAAACACTTTCAGGTTTCAGCCATAAAACCCTAAGTCCCTCGCCTTTGCACACGGCAAAGGCCCCTTCGCCGTGTACCCATCAAGAAAGCACACGGCATATCCCATTTGCCGTGTTCCCACCAAAAGTGCACACGGCAAAGGTTATTTCAATTTTTTTTTTTGATTTCCCTTCCTTCTTTTACTAAAATGAACGGAACACGCCAATCGGGTTAGGAACGCGCGAAACCGAGGTTACCTTTACACATAAAATAACGTGTCCCGGTTCTAAAAATGATTTTTCCAAAAAATTTGGGGCGACAAAAAGTGGACGCTTAGTTCAAATCCGGACCGTTTCCAGCGGAATCGGCAGGACACCGCACGGTGCCGCGTGTCTACCCAGATAGCTAACCCGCGCGGCACGCATGTGATCTGTGGTGTATATGCTTTCCTCTATCAACTTGCAGAGGTCCCGTTGAATTATTGAATGCGCCCTCTGTAGGTGCTTCACAAAAATAGCCCGCTTCGGCACTCGGGAAATGGGAAACGGGTTTTTCGTTGCACCGAAAGGGAAACACTGCATACGGCGTTGCTTCCCGTCCCAAGGCACACGCACGTGCCCGATATGGGCTCGTTCCGACGAACTATGCGTGTCCGGAGGGCAATACCTAGCTCTTTTGCCCTAATAGCCATGTAACTCCGGAAATGATAGCTCATTTCGTGAAGGATTTTTCAGAAGAACATCCGTATCCCGCATCCGTCTTTTGTTCTCGCTACTAGGTCACATAAAACGACGCCCCGCAACGTCTCGCATATTTCCGACTTTGTTTCGATACATTTCTGCCCAAAATGGGACCCACATGAGATGACGAACCACCGGAACCGCGGCCGGGGTTCACCGGGTTAGGAACGCGCGAAACCGAGGTTACCTTTACACATAAAATAACGTGTCCCGGTTCTAAAAATGATTTTTCCAAAAAATTTGGGGTGGCAGAAAGTGGACGCTTAGTTCAAATCCGGACCGTTTCCAGCGGAATCGGCAGGACACCGCACGGAGCCGCGTGTCTACCCAGAAAGCTAACCCGCGCGGCACGCATGTGATCTGTGGTGTATATGCGTTCCTCTATCAACTTGCGAGAGGTCCCGTTGAATTATTGAATGCGCCCTCTGTAGGTGCTTCACAAAAATAGCCCGCTTCAGCACTCGGGAAATGGGAAACGGGTTTTTCGTTGCACCGAAAGGGAAACACTGCATACGGCGTTGCTTCCCGTCCCAAGGCACACGCACGTGCCCGATATGGGCTCGTTCCGACGAACTATGCGTGTCCGGAGGGCAATACCTAGCTCTTTTGCCCTAATAGCCATGTAACTCCGGAAATGATAGCTCATTTCGTGAAGGGTTTTTCGGAAGAACATCCGTATCCCGCATCCGTCTTTTGTTCTCGCTACTAGGTCACATAAAACGACGCCCCGCAACGTCTCGCATATTTCCGACTTTGTTTCGATACATTTACGCCCAAAATGGGACCCACATGAAATGACGAACCACCAGAACCGCAGGCCGGGGTTCACCGGGTTAGGAACGCGCGAAACCGAGGTTACCTTTACACATAAAATAACGTGTCCCGGTTCTAAAAATGATTTTTCCAAAAAATTTGGGGTGGCAGAAAGTGGACGCTTAGTTCAAATCCGGACCGTTTCCAGCGGAATCGGCAGGACACCGCACGGAGCCGCGTGTCTACCCAGAAAGCTAACCCGCGCGACACGCATGTGATCTGTGGTGTATATGCGTTCCTCTATCAACTTGCCGAGGTCCCGTTAAATTATTGAATGCGCCCTCTGTAGGTGCTTCACAAAAATAGCCCGCTTCGGCACTCGGGAAATGGGAAACGGGTTTTTCGTTGCACCGAAAGGGAAACACTGCATACGGCATTGCTTCCCGTCCCAAGGCACACGCACGTGCCCGATATGGGCTCGTTCCGACGAACTATGCGTGTCCGGAGGGCAATACCTAGCTCTTTTGCCCTAATAGCCATGTAACTCCGGAAATGATAGCTCATTTCGTGAAGGGTTTTTCAGAAGAACATCTGTATCCCGCATCCGTATTTTGTTCTCGCTACTAGGTCACATAAAACGACGCCCCGCAACGTCTCGCATATTTCCGACTTTGTTTCGATACATTTACGCCCAAAATGGGACCCACATGAGATGACGAACCACCAGAACCGCAGGCCGGGGTTCACCGGGTTAGGAACGCGCGAAACCGAGGTTACCTTTACACATAAAATAACGTGTCCCGGTTCTGAAAATGATTTTTCCAAAAAATTTGGGGTGGCGAAAAGTGGACGCTTAGTTCAAATCCGGACCGTTTCCGGCGGAATCGGCGGGACACCGCACGGAGCCGCGTGTCTACCCAGAAAGCTAACCCGCGCGGCACGCATGTGATCTGTGGTGTATATGCGTTCCTCTATCAACTTGCAGAGGTCCCGTTGAATTATTGAATGCGCCCTCTGTAGGTGCTTCACAAAAATAGCCCGCTTCGGCACTCGGGAAATGGGAAACGGGTTTTCGTTGCACCGAAAGGGAAACACTGCATACGGCGTTGCTTCCCGTCCCAAGGCACACGCACGTGCCCGATATGGGCTCGTTCCGACGAACTATGCGTGTCCGGAGGGCAATACCTAGCTCTTTTGCCCTAATAGCCATGTAACTCCGGAAATGATAGCTCATTTCGTGAAGGGTTTTTCAGAAGAACATCCGTATCCCGCATCCGTCTTTTGTTCTCGCTACTAGGTCACATAAAACGACGCCCCGCAACGTCTCGCATATTTCCGACTTTGTTTCGATACATTTCTGCCCAAAATGGGACCCACATGAAATGACGAACCACCAGAACTGCAGGCCGGGGTTCACCGGGTTAGGAACGCGCGAAACCGAGGTTACCTTTACACATAAAATAACGTGTCCCGGTTCTAAAAATGATTTTTCCAAAAAATTTGGGGTGGCAGAAAGTGGACGCTTAGTTCAAATCCGGACCGTTTCCAGCGGAATCGGCAGGACACCGCACGGAGCCGCGTGTCTACCCAGAAAGCTAACCCGCGCGACACGCATGTGATCTGTGGTGTATATGCGTTCCTCTATCAACTTGCCGAGGTCCCGTTAAATTATTGAATGCACCCTCTGTAGGTGCTTCACAAAAATAGCCCGCTTCGGCACTCGGGAAATGGGAAACGGATTTTTCGTTGCACCGAAAGGGAAACACTGCATACGGCGTTGCTTCCCGTCCCAAGGCACACGCACGTGCCCGATATGGGCTCGTTCCGACGAACTATGCGTGTCCGGAGGGCAATACCTAGCTCTTTTGCCCTAATAGCCATGTAACTCCGGAAATGATAGCTCATTTCGTGAAGGGTTTTTCAGAAGAACAACTGTATCCCGCATCCGTATTTTGTTCTCGCTACTAGGTCACATAAAACGACGCCCCGCAACGTCTCGCATATTTCCGACTTTGTTTCGATACATTTCTGCCCAAAATGGGACCCACATGAGATGACGAACCACCAGAACCGCAGGCCGGGGTTCACCGGGTTAGGAACGCGCGAAACCGAGGTTACCTTTACACATAAAATAACGTGTCCCGGTTCTAAAAATGATTTTTCCAAAAAATTTGGGGTGGCAGAAAGTGGACGCTTAGTTCAAATCCGGACCGTTTCCAGCGGAATCGGCAGGACACCGCACGGAGCCGCGTGTCTACCCAGAAAGCTAACCCGCGCGGCACGCATGTGATTTGTGGTGTATATGCGTTCCTCTATCAACTTGCAGAGGTCCCGTTGAATTATTGAATGCGCCCTCTGTAGGTGCTTCACAAAAATAGCCCGCTTCGGCACTCGGGAAATGGGAAACGGGTTTTTCGTTGCACCGAAAGGGAAACACTGCATACGGCATTGCTTCCCGTCCCAAGGCACACGCACGTGCCCGATATGGGCTCGTTCCGACGAACTATGCGTGTCCGGAGGGCAATACCTAGCTCTTTTGCCCTAATAGCCATGTAACTCCGGAAATGATAGCTCATTTCGTGAAGGGTTTTTCAGAAGAACATCCGTATCCCGCATCCGTCTTTTGTTCTCGCTACTAGGTCACATAAAACGACGCCCCGCAACGTCTCGCATATTTCCAACTTTGTTTCGATACATTTCTGCCCAAAATGGGACCCACATGAGATGACGAACCACCGGAACCGCGAGCCGGGGTTCACCGGGTTAGGAACGCGCGAAACCGAGGTTACCTTTACACATAAAATAACGTGTCCCGGTTCTAAAAATGATTTTTCCAAAAAATTTGGGGTGGCAGAAAGTGGACGCTTAGTTCAAATCCGGACCGTTTCCAGCGGAATCGGCAGGACACCGCACGGAGCCGCGTGTCTACCCAGAAAGCTAACCCGCGCGGCACGCATGTGATCTGTGGTGTATATGCGTTCCTCTATCAACTTGCGAGAGGTCCCGTTGAATTATTGAATGCGCCCTCTGTAGGTGCTTCACAAAAATAGCCCGCTTCGGCACTCGGGAAATGGGAAACGGGTTTTTCGTTGCACCGAAAGGGAAACACTGCATACGGCGTTGCTTCCCGTCCCAAGGCACACGCACGTGCCCGATATGGGCTCGTTCCGACGAACTATGCGTGTCCGGAGGGCAATACCTAGCTCTTTTGCCCTAATAGCCATGTAACTCCGGAAATGATAGCTCATTTCGTGAAGGGTTTTTCGGAAGAACATCCGTATCCCGCATCCGTCTTTTGTTCTCGCTACTAGGTCACATAAAACGACGCCCCGCAACGTCTCGCATATTTCCGACTTTGTTTCGATACATTTACGCCCAAAATGGGACCCACATGAAATGACGAACCACCGGAACCTGCGAGCCGGGGTTCACCGGGTTAGGAACGCGCGAAACCGAGGTTACCTTTACACATAAAATAACGTGTCCCGGTTCTAAAAATGATTTTTCCAAAAAATTTGGGGTGGCGAGAAAGTGGACGCTTAGTTCAAATCCGGACCGTTTCCAGCGGAATCGGCGGGACACCGCACGGAGCCGCGTGTCTACCCGAAAGCTAACCCGCGCGACACGCATGTGATCTGTGGTGTATATGCGTTCCTCTATCAACTTGCCGAGGTGCCGTTAAATTATTGAATGCACCCTCTGTAGGTGCTTCACAAAAATAGCCCGCTTCGGCACTCGGGAAATGGGAAACGGGTTTTTCGTTGCACCGAAAGGAAGCTACTGCATACGGCGTTGCTTCCCGTCCCAAGGCACACGCACGTGCCCGATATGGGCTCGTTCAGACGAACTATGCGTGTCCGGAGGGCAATACCTAGCTCTTTTGCCCTAATAGCCATGTAACTCCGGAAATGATAGCTCATTTCGTGAAGGGTTTTTCGAGAAGAACATCCGTATCCCGCATCCGTATTTTGTTCTCGCTACTAGGTCACATAAAACGACGCCCCGCAACGTCTCGCATATTTCCGACTTTGTTTCGATACATTTACTGCCCAAAATGGGACCCACATGAGATGACGAACCACCGGAACCGCAGGTCGGGGTTCACCGGGTTAGGAACGCGCGAAACCGAGGTTACCTTTACACATAAAATAACGTGTCCCGGTTCTAAAAATGATTTTTCCAAAAAATTTGGGGTGGCGAGAAAGTGGACGCTTAGTTCAAATCCGGACCGTTTCCGGCGGAATCGGCGGGACACCGCACGGAGCCGCGTGTCTACCCGAAAGCTAACCCGCGCGGCACGCATGTGATCTGTGGTGTATATGCGTTCCTCTATCAACTTGCGGAGGTCCCGTTGAATTATTGAATGCGCCCTCCGTAGGTGCTTCACAAAAATAGCCCGCTTCGGCACTCGGGAAATGGGAAACGGGTTTTTCGTTGCACCGAAGGGAAACACTGCATACGCCGTTGCTTCCCGTCCCAAGGCACACGCACGTGCCCGATATGGGCTCGTTCCGACGAACTATGCGTGTCCGGAGGGCAATACCTAGCTCTTTTGCCCTAATAGCCATGTAACTCCGGAAATGATAGCTCATTTCGTGAAGGGTTTTTCAGAAGAACATCCGTATCCCGCATCCGTCTTTTGTTCTCGCTACTAGGTCACATAAAACGACGCCCCGCAACGTCTCGCATATTTCCGACTTTGTTTCGATACATTTCTGCCCAAAATGGGACCCACATGAGATGACGAACCACCAGAACCGCAGGCCGGGGTTCACCGGGTTAGGAACGCGCGAAACCGAGGTTACCTTTACACATAAAATAACGTGTCCCGGTTCTAAAAATGATTTTTCCAAAAAATTTGGGGTGGCGGAAAGTGGACGCTTAGTTCAAATCCGGACCGTTTCCAGCGGAATCGGCAGGACACCGCACGGAGCCGCGTGTCTACCCAGAAAGCTAACCCGCGCGGCACGCATGTGATCTGTGGTGTATATGCGTTCCTCTATCAACTTGCAGAGGTCCCGTTGAATTATTGAATGCGCCCTCTGTAGGTGCTTCACAAAAATAGCCCGCTTCGGCACTCGGGAAATGGGAAACGGGTTTTTCGTTGCACCGAAAGGGAAACACTGCATACGGCGTTGCTTCCCGTCCCAAGGCACATGCACGTGCCCGATATGGGCTCGTTCCGACGAACTATGCGTGTCCGGAGGGCAATACCTAGCTCTTTTGCCCTAATAGCCATGTAACTCCGGAAATGATAGCTCATTTCGTGAAGGGTTTTTCGGAAGAACATCCGTATCCCGCATCCGTCTTTTGTTCTCGCTACTAGGTCACATAAAACGACGCCCCGCAACGTCTCGCATATTTCCGACTTTGTTTCGATACATTTCTGCCCAAAATGGGACCCACATGAAATGACGAACCACCAGAACCGCAGGCCGGGGTTCACCGGGTTAGGAACACACAAAGAAAACACATGGGTATATATAGGGAGGGCGAGTGCTGAAATGGCGGGAAAGAAACGGCGGGAAAGAAGAGAGAAATGGCGGGAAAGAAACGGCGGGAAAGAAGAGAGAAATGGCGGGGAAGAAGAGGGAAACTGACCTTTGCCGTGTGCTTTATAGAATTAAACACGGCAAAGCCATCTTTGCCGTGTTCTTTTTGTTTTGGCACACGGCAAAGAGCCCTTTGCCGTGTTCCTTCCTCCTTTGAACACGGCGAAGGTTTCGCGCCAAAATACTGCCGACGTTCTACTACGCGCGGGAAAAGTTGGCGGGAGGGGAGGGGTGTGCGCGGGAGAAGGATCTTTGCCGTGTTTCCGTTAGGGACACACGGCAAAGGCACACCGTTATGACGGCGCCGTCCTGAGAGCTCCCTCCGGACACGTGGCACAGTCTTTGCCGTGCCGTCGACCTTTGCCGTGTGTCCTGACCGAAGTTCGCCGTGTTCGACTCTTTGCCGTGTTCTTTTTCGGACCTTCGCCGTGGTTGTTTTTTTGCCGTGTTCTTTTTTGTGATGTTGCCGTGTTTTAAATCTTTGCCGTGTTCTTTCTCCCTGGTACACGGCAAAGCTTGTGATTGCCGTGTTCCGAGGCTCTTGGCACACGGCAAAGGTTTGGCAACACGGCAACTTCAGTTTTTCCCGTAGTGCATGTCCCCCCTCTCTCTCTCTAGTCAGGTGCTGGCAGAGCACGGATTTCTTATAATAAGCTAATAAAGCATGAACCATTCACTTGAGGAAATCACATTACCAATCTAAGAAATTATGAAAACACATTTCCACTAACAGGCACTTCCATACACAAACAGATGCAATCATATCTCTTTAAACTATAGCTAATACCCATGAGTTGCTAAAAATCACGATTAAAAAATTAGCTAGAATGGCTAGGAACTATCACGCTAGACCTAATTTCTTGATGACTTGGTACACGAGCGTCCCTTACCAGCACAGGTAGCATACTCATGTTTCCCACGTGAGATTTCCCCCATCAAGAAGGTCATCATTGAAGCATGGAGTGTATGTTAACCGGCATGACGGTTTTGCAAGCTGTGGCACGGCAACAACAGTCAAAGGCGCAACAGAGACTGACTTGCGTGTGTAAGGAAGAGGCAGATCTGGTTGTATGAGGAACTGCTTGCGTGTTTAAGGAAGATGCAGATCTGGTCGTAGGAGGAACTGCTCATAAAGCAAACCCTTTTTGATGAACTTCAACATGTAGCAACCTGTAGAACAAAATGAAGGTGTCACGTGCTGCAAGCACCAAAGGATAGGCATACAAAGATCAATTCATTTCTCTCAATCTGGGGCCTCCTTTTTTGCTTCCATTCCCATATTATGAAAAGAACTCCTGAAATGTGAGGGAAAAGGCAGGACCCAAGGTGTCGTATCCTTACCTTTCCTGGGCAAACTGGTACAACTCTCTAATTGCACCATTATAGTGTAGCGACCTTGCTCCACCTTGCATCCCCAGGGGAGCAGAGCAAATTGTAGGGACGCACAAGCGTCGCAATGGAGGTCAAACTGTCAGCTTATCATTTAGCCCTAGATGTACATGTGTTTAATGAAGGACAACATTCTAAGCTACAAAAGTGTATAGTTGTGTAGTGTTGTTGGTTCTGTGAATAAAGATCAAGTCAAACAGAAAAAAAAACAAGAACCATTTGACCAAAAGAGCTACCTAAAGTGTTGGCTTTCAAAAGAGTACCTCCTACCCCAATGTATCCTACAGGAACTTGATGAAAAAAGTTGTATGGACCTGAGATTGAAAGTTACATATATCACATGGAAAAATCATGAGTTTACAATACTAATAATTAACCATTTAAATACATGGGGAAATCACTAAATAAAACAAACTACAGCTGCAACTTGTAGCCACCTTAAGCATACACCTGGAAAAGTACCTTCTAAAATATTTACTTCCTCTATTACAAAATATAAGACATTTTAGTGAGCTAAAAAAAGCTTACTAAAACGTCTTACTTTTTTTTGTACGGAGATAGTATATGACTAAAATTCAAATAACAATGTACTATAACTATGTGCCTTACAATATATTTTATCTCTGACCTTATCTTTCTAGTTTATGCGGCAATAAAAACTATTCTTCTTACATAAAATAACACACATAACATATTTGCAGAAGAATCGAAGTATAGAAAGTTGACCATCTAATATTACCCTCCTTTAGTTGATCACACAACATGTCTTAAGCTGTTAAAGAAATATAATGACCATGTTGGATCTGATTTTTTTAACATATGATTGTAACAATACGCTATTACAGAAACTGCAAGTTGATCCTATCTAGCAATAATATCTAGATGTCTCATGCAGAGCATTCAATATCTAGATGGCTCAAAGGAAACCCATAATGAACATAATCTAATGGAAACACACCAGGCCGCTACTAATTGCTGATCTTGACCAGGAAAACAGAATCATAGCAAGTGTTGCATTACTTCAGGTTATAGAATTATATTTCTACATATAATGCACAATTCAAGCCATTCCAGGTAACATGGGTCAAGTGAAAACAATATAGTGACCTAGTACAGTACTTACCCATACACGAGATGAATATTTTCATCCAGGCCAAACTTTTAAATTAGAGTAAAGATCAGGGGCATATAAACATAAACATAAATTATTTATGCAAATATTCTGATGCATTTTGATAATTCTTCAGAATGGATTTTTTTTAGTGGGAAAGAAGCACAAGCAATCACAAAACTAACTGCATGTAATGTGTAAAGCAGTGTCGGCGATTAAGAAAGTAACCATAGTGACAACAAACAAAGGCACGCATCACGTGATGAGCAGCAGGCAGCGACAAAATTACCTTGCACTCTATGAGCATACAGGGTGGATGGGTCCAATGCATATGCGTACACCAGAAAATTACTTTGCACTCTATGAGCATAAAGGGCAGATCCTTCTCCATTACCTGCTTCAGCCCTACCATCCGTTGCATCCAATATTTCTAATTGCTCAAGACTATCATGTTTATGTACTCCGACAGGAACTTGATGGCAACTTTCTGGTCATTTTCCAGCTTTCCCTGCATAATTCAGACCAGAGTCTGAACACTCAAGAATATGGCTTATACAAGTGCTAGAGGGACAATAATCACTTCAGTATGAAGAGTGTAATCTGTGTCTTTCCAATAATTCTGGACTCTAAAGTACATGATTGATACAAGTTATATTTCAAAGTTTTTAGCGTACAAACTGGCAAATGAACCTACCAGGTAGACGTAGCCAAAGTACACATGTCTAAGTATATTTCTTGAGCAGAAATTTCTTGTGGCCTTTCTAGTGGAGGAGTAGATCTTCACGTTTTCGTAGAATGGTATGTGTGTGAATGGAATAGTGTGATTCTGGAGGTTTTCATGATGCTTAAAAAAGCAAAAGCTAACGAGATATGCACATATATGTGATGTTGTCTTCATATGTGCAGTTCCCTAGTAGAAGAGGGAAAAGGAATAATCTTCAGAGCTTGATCCCAAGAAAATTGAAACAGGTATAGTTGTACATGTCAAAAGTACTTACTTCTCCATGTAGGACATCTCATGAATTATTTCCCTAATCTTAATCAAATGTGCATAATCATTGGATCAACATGCAGAAGATTTACAATCCAGGAAGCTGGTTTCATGGCTGTGTAAGTCATCAGACACGAATTTGTTACTGCTACCTGCCTGAAATCCAAGCCAGACAGAGTCATCTTCCGTGAAAGCAATACAAGAACAATTTCATGGCTTCTGTCAAAATATACGGCACAATATATCAAAGGCAGCAAGTATATTTGACTGCTGCTTACCAGACCATGGTAGTTATGCTTGAGACCATCGTAGTTCCTCCAATGTGAGTGTTCAGATTTCATTGTCTTGCTCCTCAGAGGTTCGAGCAGGGTTAATAGTTAGGTTTGATATGGGGAAATAATCAGTCTGGATACAAAAATACAACTACACCTCCTCCATAACTCTATATACGGGAGTCACAACTTTCCCTCCTGGCCGCGATTCTTGCGCCATGGCAGGCTCCTTGCGCACGCGCCCCTTCCGTCGGCCGCGGCCGTCAAACGAGGGCCCCCTTCACGACCACATCGGCCACCATGCCCGCGCATGGAGCTCCGCTGCCTACCCTGCCCTTGGCTACTTGTCGTGGCGCGACCAGACACGGGATCGAGCGCGGGCATGGGGTCGGCCGGCAATCGCGTCCCTCGTTCGTGTGGTACTCCACGATCATCAGGATGAGGGGAAGCGGAGGGTGAGATCTTGGGTGTGGGATGACCTGACCGACCGGTGGTGTCCCGCGAGGTGGGAGGTAGAGGCGGCGGCATCATGATTGGATCCACAGAGAGAGAATGGGGATCAGTTGGAGGCGCGACTCGGGAGGGAAATTTCCACGGGCGGGGTAGGGCAAAAGATCAGACGGTAGATTTTGGGTGCAAAACATTAGACGGTCCAGATGATTCTAATGACGACCATCAAAGTGCGTTGAGTGTCAAACGACCAACTCGCATTTAATAGTAAAGATCTCTAATATTTTTGTTGTTTTCCATTAAGCCTAACTTGTGAAAATAAAAACAAGAGACAAAAAGATAAAATTGCAGAATCTAAAGGAGATACCTTTGAGCACTCACACACCGGCAATAGTGCTAGAAAATAACTTAGTAGTCGGAGGATGTGAATACCTTTTACCTTACCTCCCCGGCAACGGCGCCAGAAAATAGCTTGATGTCTACGCACGCTTCTATTCCTGTAGACAGTGTTGGGCCTCCAAGAGCAGAGGTTTGTAGAACAGCAACAAGTTTCCCTTAAGTGGATCACCCAAGGTTTATCGAACTCAGGGAGGTAGAGGTCAGAGATATATCTCTCAAGCAACCCTGCAATTAAGATACAAGAAGTCTCTTGTGTCCCCAACACACCTAATACACTTGTCAGATGTATAGGTGCACTAGTTCGGCGAAGAGATAGTGAAATACAAGTAATATGGTTGATTATAAGTAGTAATTGCAATCTGAAATAAAAATGGCAGCAAGCGAACATGTAGCAGAACTTGTTGGAAACGGTGTTTCAATACTTAGAAACAAGGCCTAGGGATCATACTTTCACTAGTGGACACTCTCAACAATGATCACATAATTGAATAAATAAATAACTTCTCTTCACTTGTGCTACTCTGAATTACTCTCCTATTGGAATCACTAATCATCACGTAGCAGCTACAAAAGCTCCAATCAAAGCTCATCAAATCATAATCCAAGATAATACCATTGCAATTTAGACCGAGTACTAACATAGCATACACACTGTCAACAATAGCTATGAAAGGGGAAATAGATCACATCAATACTATCATAGTAATAGTTAACTTCATAATCCACAAGAGATTACAATCATAGCCTACGCCAAGTACTACATGATGCACACACTATCCTCTTTACATCATGGAGGAGGAATAAACTACTTTAATAACATCACTAGAGTAGCACATAGATTAATAGTGATACAAAGATCATGATCACATAAAGATCACACCATGGGAGAGAGAGATGAACCACATAGCTACAGGTAGAGCCCTTAGCCTCGGGTAAGAACTACTCCCTCCTCATCATGGGAGACAGCAACGGCGATGAAGATGGCGGTGGTTGATACGTCTCCAACGTATCCATAATTTCTGATGTTCCATGCTTGTTTTATGACAATACCTACATGCTTTGCTCACACTTTATAATGTTTTTATGCGTTTTCCGGAACTAACCTATTAACAAGATGCCACAGTGCCAGTTCCTTTTTTTTTGCTGTTTTTGGTTCCAGAAAGGCTGTTCGGGCAATATTCTCGGAATTCGACGAAACGAAGACCCAACATCTTATTTTTCCCGGAAGCATCCAGAACACCGAAGGAGAGTCGGAGAGGGGCCAGGGGGCCACCACACAACATGGCGGCGCGGCCCCAGGCCTGGCCGCGCCGGCCTACTGTGAGGGGGGGCCAGGCACCCTCCGACTCCGTCTCTTCGCCTATTTAAGCCCTTTCGACCTAAAAAACGCGAGACCAATTGACGAAACTCCAGAAAGACTCCAGGGGCGCCGCCGCCATCACGAAACTCCAATTCGGGGGACAGAAGTCTCTGTTCCGGCACCCTGCCGGGACGGGGAAGTGCCCCCGGAAGCCATCTCCATCAACGCCACCGCCTCCATCATGCTCCGTGAGTAGTTCCCCCATGGACTACGGGTTCTAGCTGTAGCTAGTTGGTATTCTCTCCCCCATGTACTTCAATACAATGATCTCATGAGCTGCCTTACATGATTGAGATTCATCTGATGTAATCGGTGTTGTGTTTGTTGGGATCCGATGGATTGTTACATTATGATTAGTCTATCTATAAAGTTTGTGAAGTTATTGTTGCTGCAATCTTGTTGTGTTTAATGCTTGTCACTAGGGCCCGAGTGGCATGATCTTAGATTTAAGCTCTATACTTATTGCTTAGATTGTATCTACAAGTTGTTTGCACATGTC
Organism: Lolium rigidum; assembly: GCF_022539505.1. Classification (NCBI taxonomy): domain Eukaryota; kingdom Viridiplantae; phylum Streptophyta; class Magnoliopsida; order Poales; family Poaceae; genus Lolium; species Lolium rigidum. The sequence goes on along the minus strand of NC_061514.1, from coordinate 326,004,399 downwards.
TATGTCCGGAACTCGAGGCCCCAAAGTGACAGGAATTGGGACAACCGGAGGGAAGGCGTAGGTATGAGGATCACATGTTTTCACCAAGTGTTAATGCTTTGCTCCGGTGCTCTATTAAAAGGAGTACCTTAATTTAGAGTAGTTTCCCTTGAGGCCCGGCTGCCACCGGCTGGTAGGACAAAAGATGTTGTACAAGTTACTCATTGCGAGCACGTATGACTATATATGGAAAACATGCCTACATGATTAATAATCTTGATGTTCTGTCTTAATGCTATTTCAATCCTATCAATTGCCCAACTGTAATTTGTTCACCCAACACTTGTTATTGGAGAGTTACCACTAGTGTAGATAGCTGGGAACCCCGGTCCATCTCTCATCATCATATACTCGTTCTACATGTCATTGGAAGTAGTATCAACTATTTTACTGGTGCCATTGCTCTCATATTACTGCTTTGCTTTCACATCACCCCTGTTACTAGTGCTTTTCCAGTGCGAGTTGAATTGACAACTCAGTTGTTAAGGCTTATAAGTATTCTTTACCTCCCCTTGTGTCGAATCAATAAATTTGGGTTTTACTTCACTCAAAGACTGTTGCGATCCCCTATACTTGTGGGTCATCAAGACTATTTTCTGGCGCCGTTGCCGGGGAGGCATAGCTCTACTCATAAGTTCACCTGGGGAGTACACTCTACCTCTCTCTCTGCTTTTATTTTATTTTGTCTTGCTAGTTTATTTCTGTCTAGTTTATTTTTGCTTAGTTTACTTTTGTCTAGTTTATTTTGTCTTATTTTATTTTCCCTATATACCCGAAAATCCATAAAATTTTGAAAAACCTAAAAATTAAAAACTGCTATTATGGGAGAACCTACAACCTATTTGGAGCTTATAGAATTATATAATAATTATAGAGAATCAAGAAAGGGAAAAGTTATGAGTGCTGTGATAGAAAAATTAAATACAATTGCTAAAATCTTGCTTAAACGCCATGATATAAACTGTTGCTCTAAACAGGATACTAGACATCTTAAATTTCAATGTGGCTTCACTGAGGAAATTTTAATTAAGAACTATAATTGGAATAGCTATATTCATTTTGGGTTCGAAGAGGTAGAGCAATTTGTCTTATTTATGGGAGCCTCTGAGATAGAATCATTCATGTCTAAAAATTATGAAACTTGTGCTGTTTGTAAGGACCTTAAAGATTATGTCTCTTCTATCCTTAATTTTTTGCATAGAAAGCTACAGTGATAATCCTTATATCATTGATTATAAAGAGAGGATCATTAATGCACAAGAATGCACTCACAATTTGCAGGAACTAGTGGAAGAAGAAATTGATGAACCTGAAAGCTCATTGGATGAAAAAGAAGAGGAGAGTGATGAACAAAAGGAGGAAGAATGGATTAGCTACCCTTGCCAACCTTCTAATGAGAGTAACTCTTTATCTCTTACACTATTTGATTGTCCTCCATGCTTACCGAAAGAGGATGAATGTTATGTTCCTGTGGATTCTCTTGAAATATTCCCTATGAGTAAAACTTGTGAGAATAATTATGCTACTGTTATTCATGATAATCCATGCTATTTTGAAAAATGTTATGATAATGCTCTGTTTGTGCCTGATATCGAAATGCATGGTACTAAAGAGTTTTGCTTGGCAAATGTTTATGATAAATCTCTAGATGATGGTCCTATGTTACTTGATAATATTAATTTTACTACTAATGAAAATGGGATTCGAGAGTTCTTGACTTTATCTATGAGTCCCATATCTTTTGAGATTGATCAATCATCTTGTTATATTATTGATAAAAGTGGGTTTGAAAGTTTTAATCGTATTATTTATGAGCTTGATAAAAATTATGTGTTTGTGAATCATGAAAAGCATGCTTTATGTGATAGTTATATTGTTGAGTTTATCCATGAAGCTACTGAAAATTATTATGAGAGAGGAAAATATGGTTGTAGAAATTTGCATGGTACTAAAACACCTCTCTATATGCTGAAAATTTTGAAGTTACTCTTGTTTTATCTTCTTATGCTTGTCACTTTGTTCTTCATGAATTTATTTGTGTACAAGATTCCTATGCATAGGAAGTGGGTTAGACTTAAATGTGTTTTGAACTTGCTTTTTGATTATCTCTTTTGCTTCAACTCTCACCCTTATGTGAGCATCATTAAAACTGCTGAGCCCATCTTAATGGCTATAAAGAAAGCACTTCTTGGGAGATAACCCATGTCTTTATTTTGCTACTTTTTTGTTGTTTCTTGGAAGTTGTTACTACTGTAGCAACCTCTCCTTATCTTTATTTTATTGCAATGTTGTGCCAAGTAAAGTCTCTAATAGAAGGTTGATACTAGATTTGGATTTCTGCGCAGAAACAGATTTCTATCTGTCATGAATCTGGGCAGATTTCTCTGTAGGAAACTCAGAAAATCTGTCAATTTACGTGCGTGATCCTCAGATATGTACGCAACTTTCATTAGTTTTGAGTTTTCTGATTTGAGCAACGGAAGTACCATTTTAAAATTCGTGTTTACTGGCTGTTCTGTTTTGGCAGATTCTGTCTCTGTTTTTTTGCATTGTCTCTTGTGGACTTTAAGTGAGGCTTTCTAGACGCGGAGAGCTGTAACTAATGTTTTATTGAGTTCTTGCAATGTGTCACTACAGGGCTAAAGTGGATTAAAGTTTTTTTTGAGTACTAACCCCTCTAATGAAGTTTATGAGAAGTTTGGTGTGAAGGAAGTTTTCAAGGGTCAAAAGAGGAGGATGATATATGATCAAGAAGAGTGAAAAGTCTAAGCTTGGGGATGCCCCCGTGGTTCATCCCTGCATATTTCAAGAAGACTCAAGCGTCTAAGCTTGGGGATGCCCAAGGCATCCCCTCTACATCAACTTATCAGGTTTCTTCTATTGAAACTATATTTTTATTCGGTCACATCATATGTGCTTTACTTGGAGCGTCTTTATTTTTGTTTGTGTTTGAATAAATTCGGATCCTAGCAATCCTTGTGTGGGAGAGAAACACGCTACGCTTTTTCATATGAACAGTGGTGTTATTAGCTTTATTTTAATGTTCATGGCGGAGTTGAAAACCGCTGCACTTATCGTTATTTGGTTGGAAACAGAAAATGCTTCATATTGTCTTGGATAATTTGATACTTGGCAATTGTTTTGAGCTCTCAAGTAGATCATGTTTTTTGCATCATGTAGTTTAAACCTATTAGTGGAGAAATATCAGAGAGCTTGTTGAAAATTGGTTTGCATGATTGGTCTCTCTAAGGTCTAGATATTTTCTGGTAAAAGTGTTTGAGCAACAAGGAAGACAGTGTAGAGTCTTATAATGCTTGCAATAAATTCTTATGTAAGTTTTGTTGTACCAGTTCATACTTGTGTTTGCTTCAAACAACCTTTCTAGCCAAAGCCTTGTACTGAGAGGGAATGCTTCTCGTGCATCCAAAACCTTGAGCCAAAAACCTATGCCATGTGTGTCCACCATATCTACCTACTATGTGGTATTTCCTGCCATTCCAAGCAAATACTTCATGTGCTACCTTTAAACAATTCAAAATTTACTATCTCTTATTTGTGTCAATGTTTTATAGCTCATGAGGAAGTATGTGGTGTTTTATCTTTCGATCTTGTCATTTACTTTTGACAGACTTTCACAATGGACTAGTGGCTTCATCCGCTTATCCAATAATTTTACAAAAAGAGCTGGCAACGGGGTTCCCAGCCCCAATTAATTAACTTTCATTAATAATTCTCTTCACGTGTTTTGCCCTGATCTATCAGTAAGCAACTTAATTTTGCAAATAGGCACTCCTCCATGGTATGTGAATGATTGGAAGGCACCCGAGGATTCGGTTAGCCATGGCTTGTGTAAGCAAAAGGTTGGGAGGAGTGTCAACCATAAATTAAACTAAAATACATGTGTAAACAAAAGAGAAGAGGGATGATCTACCTTGCTGGTAGAGATAACGTCCTTCATGGGAGCCGCTCTTGAAAGTCTGGTTGATGAGGTAGTTAGAGTGCCCACTACCATTCGTTGACAACAACAAACACCTCTCAAAACTTTACTTTTATGCTCTCTATATGATTTCAAAACTTGAAAAGCTCTAGCACATGATTTTATCCCTGCTTCCCTCTGCGAAGGGCTATTCTTTTACTTTTATGTTGAGCCAGTTTACCTACTTCCTTCCATCTTAGAAGCAAACACTTGTGTCAATTGTGCATTGATTCTTACATACTTCCTTATTTGCATTCATCATATTACTTTGTGTTGACAATTATCCATGAGATATGCATGTTGAAAGTTGAAAGCAACTGTTGAAACTTAAATCTTCCTATGTGTTGTTTCGATGCCTTTACTTTGAATTTATTGCTTTATGAGTTAACTCTTATGCAAGACTTTTGATGCTTGTCTTGAAAGTACTATTCATGAAAAGTTTTGCTATATGTTATCTATTTGTTAGCAACTATAGATCATTGCCTTGAGTCACTTCATTCATCTCATGTGCTTTGCAATAGTATGATTTGGATTATGTTGGTAGCATGTCACTTCAGAAATTATTCTTTTTTATCGTTTACCTACTCGAGGACGAGTAGGAACTAAGCTTGGGGATGCTGATACGTCTCCAACGTATCCATAATTTCTGATGTTCCATGCTTGTTTTATGACAATACCTACATGTTTTGCTCACACTTTATAATGTTTTTATGCGTTTTCCGAAACTAACCTATTAACAAGATGCCACCGTGCCAGTTCCTTTTTTTTTTTTTGCTATTTTTGGTTCCAGAAAGGCTGTTCGGGCAATATTCTCGAAATTCGACGAAACGAAGACCCAACATCTTATTTTTCCCGGAAGCATCCAGAACACCGAAGGAGAGTAGGAGAGGGGCCAGGGGGCCACCACACAACATGGCAGCGCGGCCCCAGGCCTGGCCGCGCCGGCCTACTGTGAGGGGGGCCCAGGCACCCTCCGACTCCGTCTCTTCGCCTATTTAAGCCCTTTCGACCTAAAAACGCGAGACCAATTGACGAAACTCCAGAAAGACTCCAGGGGCGCCGCCGCCATCGTGAAACTCCAATTCGGGGGACAGAAGTCTCTGTTCCGGCACCCTGCCGGGACGGGGAAGTGCCCCCGGAAGCCATCTCCATCAACGCCACCGCCTCCATCATGCTCCGTGAGTAGTTCCCCCATGGACTACGGGTTCTAGCTGTAGCTAGTTGGTATTCTCTCCCCCATGTACTTCATTACAATGATCTCATGAGCTGCCTTACATGATTGAGATTCATCTCGATGTAATCGGTGTTGTGTTTGTTGGGATCCGATGGATTGTTACATTATGATTAGTCTATCTATAAAGTTTGTGAAGTTATTTTTGCTGCAATCTTGTTGTGTTTAATGCTTGTCACTAGGGCCCGAGTGGCATGATCTTAGATTTAAGCTCTATACTTATTGCTTAGATTGTATCTACAAGTTGTTTGCACATGTCTATGTCCGGAACTCGAGGCCCCAAAGTGACAGGAATTGGGACAACCGGAGGGGAAGGCGTAGGTATGAGGATCACATGTTTTCACCAAGTGTTAATGCTTTGCTCCGGTGCTCTATTAAAAGGAGTACCTTAATTTAGAGTAGTTTCCCTTGAGGCCCGGCTGCCACCGGCTGGTAGGACAAAAGATGTTGTACAAGTTACTCATTGCGAGCACGTATGACTATATATGGAAAACATGCCTACATGATTAATAATCTTGATGTTCTGTCTTAATGCTATTTCAATCCTATCAATTGCCCAACTGTAATTTGTTCATCCAACACTTGTTATTGGAGAGTTACCACTAGTGTAGATAGCTGGGAACCCCGGTCCATCTCTCATCATCATATACTCGTTCTACATGTCATTGGAAGTAGTATCAACTATTTTCTCGGTGCCATTGCTCTCATATTACTGCTGCTTTCACATCACCCTCGTTACTAGTGCTTTTCCAGTGTGCGACTGAATTGACAACTCAGTTGTTAAGGCTTATAAGTATTCTTTACCTCCCCTTGTGTCGAATCAATAAATTTGGGTTTTACTTCCCTCGAAGACTGTTGCGATCCCCTATACTTGTGGGTCATCAGTGGTGTCGATGGAGATGACTCCGGTGGCAATTCCCCGTCCCGACGGCGTGCCGGAACAGAGACTTCTGTCCCCCGAAACTTGTCTTCGCGATGGCGGCGGCTACGGAACTCTTCGTGGAATATGACTCATTATTTTAGTGTTTTCGCGACGGAAGGAATATATAGGCGAAAGGGCGGCGCGAGGGGGTGCCCGAGGGGGCCACCCCATATGGCGGCGCGCCCCCCCTCTCGGCCGCGCCCCCCTATGGTCTGGAGGCCGTGGGCCTCCCCCTGGCTTGCCCTTCTGGCTCCGTGTGTCCCTCAGAAAAATAGGAGGTTTGGCTTTTGTTTCGTCCAATTCTGAGGATATTTCCCGTGTAGGATTTCTGAAACCAAAAACAGCAGAAAACAGGAACTGGCGCTTCGGCATCTTGTTAATAGGTTAATACCGGAAAATGCATCAAAATGATATAAAGTATGGATAAAACATGTTGGTATTGTCATAAAACTAGCATGGAACATAAGAAATTATAGATACGTTGGAGACGTATCACCTGGTCCACCATGTTTTTAGAAAATTATGTGTTACCTATTGCCATTATTCCCTAAAAAAAACCTATTGCCATGAAAATCGTGAGGATACATTTCGTCTGTGGCACTAAATGTTTTTGTTTTGGTCTAGTTGAGCATTTGATGCGCCCGCGGGTGGGCTAGAGGCTAAGTGACAAAGGATTAATTTGTCAATGTCTACAGATCGTAGACTAGGGTTTTGTTAGAAGTAGAGGGCAAGTAGATCTCGAAGGTTTCAGCCGAAAAGTACTCGACGATTGTGAAAACTAGGGTTGTGTTGACAGTAGATTCGATCTTTTCTTCGTCCCTCGACTCCCCCTTATATAGAGGGTGGAGCCGAGGGTTTCGTAATACACAAGTTACAGAGTTCGGGAGGGTTTCGTACCCAACCCGTAAGATTACAAATTTCTATATTCCCTAATACAATCTATCTTTCCTTAACTAAATGGGCTTCCGGGTCTTATTATTCTTCGAGTCCTGGGCCTTCAGTAAATCCCGGGTACCATCTTTGGCAGACCCATTGGGGATGCCTATGTCACTAAGGGGGTGTTTTTTGGTTTTTTTTTTCCAGCTTTCCAAAAGCAAAAGCCTGCAAATCCAAACAAACAGGTGGCTTCCAAAGATGTTTTGGTCTAGTTGAGGATTTGAGGCGCCCGGGGATGGGCTAGAGGCTAAGGGGGTGTTTGTTTAGGCATTTTCAGCTTTCCAAAAGCAAAAGCGAACAAATCCAAACAAACAGGTGGCTTTCAAAGCTGGCTTTGCCAAAGCTCAAGCACCTAAGGGCATGAGCAATGGTGGCAGCTACATGCTACTTCCCCACGTAAGCACGAAGCCAAAAAAAAGATGAAGCAGTGGTTGTGAAGAAAAATAGTCCAATGCATGCTACTGCCTCACTGGGCCTCACTATCACTTTGTACACAGATACTTTTTCTTCCCATAGAGTAGCGTCGGTCCACCACTTTTCCTTCTTTTCTCTTCTCTCTCTCTTCCCTTTCCTCCTTTCTTCCGGCTTTATCTGTTGAGGATGTAGCCTCCCCTGCAAGAGACTAGTTCGTCTGCCAGGCAGCTACTTGCAGGTTCAGCCTGACAGAGTTGAGGCTAGGCGTTGGCCATGCCCTAATATGCAAAGATGTGGAAGCACGTTTTGAGGTGTTTTCGGCAGCTTTCCCATTAACAACCGAACCGTTATTTGCACTCGCCCATTTCATTTGAATTATTTACAGAAGATTACCACCCATTGACCGAATCATTTTTCCCGTGCATACGATGGATATGCACACAAGGATTTGGCCCGTACGCACCACCGACCCCCAATTAGGCCGCCGCCACCACACCACCGGCAACCCTCCTTCTCCGCCGTTCCCCTCCGTGCCCTGCCGTCTCCCTCCGTTTCCGGCCAATCTCTTGTCATTGCCTGACTCAGCCCTCCCAGATCGAGCGCGCCAAGCACAAAACCTGAGCAAACCAAGCAGCAGCCGACGGTTTGCGCGAGCGGCAGGCAGGCAGTGGAGCAACATACAGGCGGCCGACGCGAGCGACGGGCAAGCGGCCGCGCGCATGCGCAGGAGCCGACAACAAGCAGTGGGGAGAAGTTAATCCATGGCTAGATGCGTTTTTTCTTTTAATAAGGCGTCATGTTTGTTGTTCGTCTCCAACAATATGGGTAGGCGCGGCTGATTTGATTGATATGTGTAGAAACAAGAAATGGTGTAAACCTGATTTTCCATGAACTGATTCGTGGCTGAAGATCAAGTGAAAAGTGGTATATGTTTCATATAGTAACCAAAACTAATACTCCCTCCGATCCGGAAGAAGTGTCCGGAAGTAAATTTTGCAAACACACCCTTTAACTTTGTATTTCGTCAGCCCGCACTCCTCCTGAAATCAACCAGGCCCACGAGTCCACGACCCTCCTCCGCGTGGATAGAGTTGGAAGCCGCGTGGGTCGCTCCTCTCGGCCGGACGCGGAGTCACCAACCCCGACAACGCCCCCGACACCTCCTCTCAGATGTTGACCTCCCCGGCGGTGGAGCGCGGCTCCGGCGGGCTGTGAAGTCCTCGCGACGGAGTAGAGGGCACCGTTGATCAGAGCCCTCCTCCCCATAGGATTTCGGCCGCCTCTGATTGGGGAGCACCATGGATCAGAGCCGGCAGGGGACGGGCGGAAGGCAGCCGGCGGCGGATGGGCGGAAGGCAGCCGGCGGCGGGCGGGCAGAAGGCGGCGGCCTCCATGGTTTCGTTTCGTCGGGCGGTGGCGGGTGAGGCTGGAGCCGGCCACCAGCGCCATGGAGATCTAGGAGCAGTCAAGCCACCGAGCGGGCTGTTCTGCTTATTCTAATTTTGCTTAGTCTAGAAGGGGTAATCTGCAAAACGTAATTATACTATGCCTCGGACACTTATTCCGGATCGGAGGGAGTACAATGTTTTCGGAATTATGGGTATTTTAGACAATTCATCCATTCACAACCAAATAGCCAGTCAAGTTGCCAAACAGGGAAACTCGAAACAACAGCTTTCCTGTGCAGCAGCTTTTTCTGCACAACAGCTTTCCATGCATAGTCAGCCAACCACAGCCCAAATAAACATGCCCTAAGTGTCCTCTCTGCTTGGGGCAGGCTGTACCTAGCGGGCATCCTAGTTTCTATCTCCCCCCCCCCCCCCAATTTCACCCAATTTGTAGCTAATAAATTACTACCATAGTACAAAACCCAAGTTTCAAATGACACATACTTCTACACCTATTCTTTTGGTGTCAGTTGCCTAGATCTATACGGTCAATCATCTAGATAGGTTTTGCCTTGTACCTGACATGGATCGTTGCCAATATCTTTAGTAATTGGCTGAATGAGAGTGTTGCCAATATGTTCATAGGTTTAAACTACTTATTAGGGTGGGAGCGATTGCTGTTATTCGGTCGCTTTGGCGATGTAGAAATGATAAGGTTTTTGACAATACAAATATTTCTCTTATGCAGGTTATCTACCAGTGTAGTTCTTTGCTCTGTTCATGGTCACCTATTTAGCGTATGGAGTATTACGACCTTTACAGAGGTGTCTACACGGTTGGAGGACACAGCAAATGAATTTATTATCCAACATGGATGGTAGCATAGTTTGCGGCATGATCCACCACCTGGTGAAGAGACGCCGCCATGGGCCATGGCTTGGGTGAGGTCCTCCTGCTTGATCAGGAGCACCGCCTAGGTGCCTATGGTGTTGGCCTTGATCTGAAGATCTAGAATGAGTTTGGCATCTTTCTCTCGGGGGCGTCTTTGGATTCATCATTTTATTTTATTTATTTTATTTGGTAGAAATAAAATGAAATAAAGTGACATGAATTTGATGATATTATTTTAATTGACAAATCCACAAAAATAACACGATGCTAGTAGAAACTAAGGTTAGACATGGGATGAAATCTATGACGCTCTCAATTGAATTCCAATACCATTTTATGGCAGCCAATCTAGTTGTTATGGGAAACACATGCGAATTCTTTGATTCTAGCCTTAAATAATATGAGCCAAATGAGCTCTAACTAAAAGTTTGACCAAGAATAAGGACGTTGCTACGTAGTGCCATAGCACCGGTTAGTCTACCGGAGTGCCCCCCCTGTCCGGAGGACAAACTTTCCCGAAATAGCAAAACTTTCCCGAAATAGCATGTGGTCCCATCCAGGAAAAAGCATGTGGACCACTTGTTGCGTTCACACGCGTGGACCACGATCACGTGCCCCAAAACCCACCGAAGCTACATCTTCCAGACAAAAATTACATCCCAATACAAAGCTATCTCCAGAACCATCGAGCAGTACTGGGAGACAGCTATCTACAGAAACCCTACCTCTGTTCCTCCTTCCTCCTTCCTCCCTCCTTCTCTCCTCCTCCAGCCGCCATAGACCAAGAGTTCCATGGCTGGAACATAAACGGAAATTACATCTCAAGCTCTCCAAGAACAACAAAATCTTAGATCAGACGCCTACCTTCTTCAGGACCAAGAAACAGTAATGAGATCCTTCTTCACCTGCCTCTTCTTCCCCCAATCCTAGCTTCTGACATACTTTTCTTACATCTATGGAAGCATAATTAAAAATCTACCTAGAGGAACCTTGATTTCTTACATTAACCCAGGGATTCGTGATGAATTCATGAAAAATACAAACTAACACTTTGACCTGCACCATGATATTCTTACATCTGTAACACCAGATCTGTAAGAACTACTGCTTTGTAACATGAACTAGAGCTCAGGAAGAACATGGGCAAGAGAAAAAACATGGCATTCATGACTGGAAACACATACACAAAGAGAAAATCAGTACATGGAACCATAAACTGACATGCAAATTCAGTACAAGTTTCCTTGCACACATTCAGTAGAGGTTTAGCAAAAGAGGCATATACTGACATGCAAACTCTGAATGAAAAAGCATAGTTTTCATGTCAACTAGGACAGCTGAATCATGTCTAGAGCAAGTACTTGCACCTGATTGACTAGGTTCAGATTTGTTCAAGATCGACTAGAACTGTGCATGTAACATTGCAGTAAAAGAAAACATGATTGAAACCCTAAGGAACCACATGGATATTGCGAAAAGTTTGTGCCTTTGCATTGCAGGGATCCATGTAACTTCTAGTTGAACGTCCATCTTGGAGACATGTACAAACTTTGTGTGAAAGCAAAAGAAGAACCTCGTAGCACAGTAGTAGCAGCATGTACTTTTCCATGATAGTTTCCCTGCCACTTCCTGTGATAAAAAGAAAGAAATTTGCTAGTTTGAGTTAACTTATCATTGAGCTATGTAAAAAAAATTAAATAAATAAAAGTATAAGAAATGAACTTTTGCGATAATGAACTTGAAAACATCAACCAACAGTCATTTTGTTTGCAAATCTGAGTATGCCACATTCTATGTCAGCTATGGACATATTTTAATGTTTTTTTTACATGTACTTGTTGCTTTTTTTTTCTAATTAAAATGCATCCTCTTAACTAGTTATGGATGGAAGTTATTCTGCTGGAGGACTGGATCTTAATGAACCAGCAAATGAAGAGCATATGCAAGAAAAAGATATGTCAGGCAGCAAGTCAAACAACCCAGATGTAACAAAAAGTTCTGAACATAGCAAGCTTGCAAGTGGGAGCAATACAGGTGCATCCGCTGACACAGATACTCAAACAGGTCAAACACTGTCAACTGATGATTCAGGAGAAGAAGATGATGATGATGAGGTGCAGTCAACACCATGCAGCCAAGGTGATGTCCAAACACCTTTCCAAGGCATGATGTTTGATTCATGGGATCAAGCAAAGATGCACTACAACAGATATGCTAAAATGGTTGGGTTTTCAATCAAGTGCAGCACATCAAAGAACTCTACTCTAGATGGACAGAAGGACAAGCAGTTGTTTGTTTGCAATAAGAGTGGAAAAAATACAGACATAAATGAACTTGAAGCTCCACCTGTTAGGCAAAGGAACCGTAGCATCACTAAGAAAACGGAATGCAAGGCTAGGCTACGAATAAAGAGGAGAGGCAAGAAGTGGCATGTAACATATTTCATAGAGGAGCACAATCACAGGTTGATTAAAAAGTTCTCCCTGAAGAAGTACTTGAGGTCTCATAAGGGAATCCCTAAGGAAGAAAAAGATTTTGTCAAGCTTTTGCACAAGGTCAATCTATCTCGTTGGTAGGGTCATGCGTATTATGGGAGAAGTGTATGGTGGTCTTGCAAATGTACCATATGATAGCAAGGACGTGAGCAATTACATGGCTAAAATCGATGAAGAACACGCCCACAAAGACATGTCAATGCTGCTTGCTCACATTGCCAGAATGAAGAAGGAAGATCCCGACTTCTACTTCAACTTACATACAGATCATGCAGACAAGGTTGACCGCATCTTCTGGGTAGATGGAGCAGCAATTGCTGCATACAAGAACTACAGCGATTGTCTATCATTTGACACCACCTACATCACAAACATGTACAATATGCCGTTTGCCCCATTCATTGGGATAAATAGGTACTGTCAAACAATTCAGCTAGGTTGTGGTTTCCTAAGGAACGAGAATATTGAGAGTTTTGAGTGGCTGTTCAAGGAGTTTCTTGAAGCTATGGGTGGTGTCCAGCCAGATAACTTCATAACTGACCAAGATGCAGCAATGAGATGTGCAATTCTGTCAACATTCCCACTTTGTTGTCACAGAAATTGTAGGTGGCACATTATGCAAAATGCACAGGCTGTGTTGGGCAACTTCTTGTCAAAACATGAGGAGCTAAGGCAGAAGTTGAATGCAATTATTGACTACAGCATGTCTATTGAAGAGTTTGAAAGTAGATGGACAGAAATGATTATCCAGCATGATGTGGCGGACAACACACATCTTAGTGATTTATATAATATTAGAGCCACTTTTGTCCCTGCCTACTTCAAGGATCGTTTCTTCCCATTCCTACAAACTACTGCCCGTAGCGAGGGGTTCAATGCAGTATTGAAAAGTTACGTTGATCCACACAACAACCTGCACCATTTCTTCGAGCAGTACTTGAAGTTACAGGAAAAAATAGATGTAGCAGAAGATTCAGTTGAGTTTAAAGATGAGGATAAAACTGTTAGAGTCTGGGGAGATTACCCTATGGAAGAGCAAGCTTTGAAAGTGTATACGCTGCCAATATACCTCCGTTTCAGGGCTGAGCTTCGAAAAGTGACGTCATACAATGTGCAGCAAACTGGTGGCCAAACTTATGTGGTTATGCCAATTAAAACCAATGTTTATGGCTATGGCGATAAAAGCTATAAGGTTGAAGCTAACTTGGATGCCGAAACTTACATCTGCGAGTGTTGCAAATTCAGTAGGGATGGGTTGTTGTGCTGCCATATATTTAGAGTAATGGTGCAGTTAAGTGCTACTGACTACATTCCAGAACGGTACATTCTCCCCAGGTGGAGGAAACCGGAGGAAACAATTGTGCAGCAGAAAATGGAGTTACCTCAGGTGCCAACAGATAGGAAGATGAATAACAAGGAAAGGCAGCAGCTACGTTATGGGACTCTTTGCAATGAATACTCGAGAGTAGCAAAAATTGCATCTACATCTGACAAAGGAAAGGCTTTGGCAGATAAATACATGCTAGCTTTGGAGAAAGAGTTGCTAGAGATGAAAGCTACAGAATCTGCTAAACGGAAGAATAGAAAAAAAGCAACTACAACTCATGTTGAGGAACAAGAAGGAGAAAATTTAGGTGATTCTGGGCAAGGTAGTTCTTCAAAGTTCGATCATGTTGAGGACCCGGTGTACATTGCAAAACAAGGTCGCCCAACAGAAAAAAGAAAACAATCTGGGCTCCATTTGAACCCTTCAAAGGCTGTCAAGTGCAGTGTGTGCGGCTCTATTCGACATACGGCAGCAACATGCAAAGATAAGATCACCCCTGACAAGGAGGCAAAGGAAATCGACTTCTTCCGTGACATGGTTTAGTTGTGCTGTAAGATAGGATCACCCCTGGACCGGATGCAAAAAAGAAAAAACAATGTCGAAAAGTTCATGCTTTAGTTGTAATAAATTTGCCATATGGTGCACTGAATATTAAGGCTTGATGTGTTTTAATTTGGTTGGCTGTCAAATTTTTGCTTGATCTTTGTACTATGTAACCTAAAATGTGGCGGATATAACATTGGGAATTAGGGGACAAAGGTAGATCTTTGCAGCAGCAATGTCATACCAATAAAAAAGGATAATGTAAGGGAAATAGTAGGAGATGATAAAATAATCATTTGAAGCACAAATTACATGATTTATGTGCACACTGAATTTTACAGGGAAGTGTACCTCCTGTTGTCACATGCATAAAATCAGTAGAGCATTTCTTGCCATGCAATGCTGTTGTCGCACCATTCCAGCCACTTCAGTGTCAATTGCTTCCTAATGGTTGGCATGTCATTTGGGTTGATTAGACCAAGAATCTTCCTTCCGTTCCAGAGCTCAATGAACTTTAGCATGAAAAACCCACAGTCGTACCTTGGAACAATGGGCAGAGAAAAGTATTATGAATCTTTGGAAAAATTCAGACCTCAATCAGACAACCAATCAAAAAAAGAAGATACATGATATTTTTGCACTTACGATGTAGCCTGCTTTGGACAGTCAATGTACTCAGTAGGCCATTTTTGAATGTCGATATTGGATTCACAGTAGTTTGAAGCCCACAATCCTTTGATGGAACCAATAATGTTTCTTACATCTTTAGTGAAAGCCCGGTCAGTTTTTCCTCTGAGAGAATCCAGCACCTCAAACCTCTGAGCCTTTACATTCATCACAATCAGATAGTAATGCCCATTGAACTGTTTAATATCTGGTGTTAGGTCTTGGAGCACTGGAAATGATATCTACAAAGACCATAACAAACAAAAGGAACATGTATTGCAGTGTTAGTACAAAAAAGTAGTGATGGTAGTTTGTGAGTAATAGTACATGTAACATGAAACAAAAAAAAGTTACCTGTTCTTTATGGTCTAGGCGACACTCAGGATCAAATTTAAATTGCTTCTTCACGAATCGGTCATGAATACAGTTAGCGTTCCTAAGCTTGTCCTACGTGCAGAAAAAGAGCAAAGTGTAAGCATTCAGAAAACAGAGATGGCACAAACATGAACAGAAAAGCAAAGAAAAAGAAGAAACAGTACAAAAAAGTGGTATGTGACTAACCGCGAGCCTTAGGGGCATCACATGCTTCTTTTGCTCCGCCAACTCAGCTGACAGTACATGTAGTGCTATTTGGCAAGTTGAATTGCTTAGCCATTCACCGGGCCTAACGGAATCGACCAAGTCCCAAAGATAGATAAAAAAAGATCCATAGTCAATGATTTTCTGTTTGTTCATCGCATCTTCAGTTTGACCTCCATAGGAACAAACTCTACTGTATACATCATTGGCAAATTTTGTTGCAACTGTTTTTTTTATCATTTCGTAGAAAAGGCGACTTCTGGTTTGCTGCTGGCTTGACAATTCTCTTTCTGTGAGCTTCAGGAACAGGAGTGTAGCTGCTGGGCCCAACAGATGTAACAACAGGAACTTGGCACTGATCTTTGTGAGGAGTCCTCAAAGGAATCTCAACTGTGGCATAAATCTTATCTAACGAGTCGCCACTCTCGTTACTAGATATAACAATCAGCTCCTCCTCCTTTGTGTCGAGACAGTTTGAGGGTTCTTGGTTAACTTGGGTTTCAAATCCAAGATCAAAACTTGGACAATCATCAATTAAATCTCTGCGTTTCCTCTGCATTTCTGTTTCGACAAGAACTGGAGAGTTCCGGGCTTCATCCTCTGACACTATTTTGCTGGTGTTGTTCACAGAATAAGAGGATGCACCTTTCTGCAAACAAAGATTGACTGGTGCGTGTTCGATGATGTCTGATTTGTTGCTGCTTGCCCTCAATTCAGATGTAGCAAGCCTAGTCTGCCTTCTGGATTGTTGAGGACTTCCTTGACAAGTTATTGCTGGCTTCTTAGGAGACATTGACCTGGTCACTGGTCTCCTAGCGGATGGACTATACCGAACTCGTTTCGAAGGAGAAGCTACAGTGTCTTCATTTAATTTTGGTTGCTGAAAATGGTTTTCTCCCTGTAAATCAAATGACACTGACTTCTTTTTCCCTGTCGAACTGCCTATTAACACAAACTTTGTACCACTACCATCATAATCTTGGTCTTTGGACTGTGCATTTTGGCTGGAAGTCGTATGTTGGGAGGCAGATCCATATAAAACCTGCAGCTGGTTCAGAGCATTTGGGGTTGCTAGTTCAGTAAGTTGAGGTACATCACTTGACTGTGGATGTACCAACTGATCATCCAAGCAAACAGCATCTTCATGTAAAGGTACTTCCTGTCCAAGAATGCTCTTGTTCAAATCATCTTCCTGAGCATTATGGTCTGCCACACCACCGGCCACTTCATCTGCTTTTTGTGGTACAACGTTGTCAACATCCATCATTTCTGCATGGGACTGAATTTGGTTTTCCTTGGGGCCTCCCAGCACCTCCTTGGTTGGAGCACGAGTAACTCTTCGCCTTTTCTGTTTCTTACTGCATGGCACTTCTTCTTGATTGTGTTTTGATGTCGTGCCTTCGTTACATCCCAGAGAGCGAATGAATGTGACCAACCCATCTTCGAAAGTAGTGTACATGCTTACAACAGCATTTCTGCAATTCACAATATCCTGGAAACATGTGTAGAAAAAAAATTTGGAGAACATAAGTTTTCTGTCACATCAAAAGAAATATACATCCTACCAACTGGAAAAACATAAGTTCTTGTCAGTATTAGCGAAAAAAAGAACAAATGCTGACACAAAAAATGATAGACATGTTTAAGAAGCTATTTAAGAACATATGCTGAGAACAGTAGGGTACATAAAAATGCTGCAGTGCAACTAGAGGTACAATTGCTCACCTCTTCTGTGTGATTGCCCGTCAGATGGCGTTTTATAAACATGTCAACTTGCGAAGGTTCAGAAATGAACAATGATAAATTAACCCTGAAGCAAGTTTTCAACTGCAAAAAAGGAAGAAATATCAGTACAAAAATGAATTTAAGGGACATTTAGCTGAGAGATGAAAAAACAATACACGAAATGAAAAATTAGAATGACGAAAACGTACCGGTAAGGCACCAAATGAACCATCACTACGTGTGTCCAAATCACATACAGTGGTGATCATCTTGTTTGTCCAAACTGAACAACGAGTTCCATCCTGTGGAACATCTAGAGCGTCTGTTTCCAATGAATCAACATATAGGACCTGCAAAGCACATTCAGAAAAAGAAAAATCGTCTAAGTGTTGTCCTCAACATGATTAAGATAGAGGTTAAGATACGAAAGACAATACTGACCATGAGATAAGGCATACAAGCCTTGAACCAATTCTTCTTATCCTTTGCACTTGCAGTCTGGCATATGATGTCAACAATAAACTGAGCCCATTTCAAAGTACCTATGGCTTCTATATTCACAACTGACGGATAACATTTAGGACTAACTTTTATCCCAATAGTAGGAGCAAAGACTGAGCTAATAAGGAATATTACAAATTTCCTCATGTATGAATCATCTGCAGGATATTCTGGACCAAGCTCCTTCTCGACAGTTGAAACATTTGGGTGTACTCCATTGTGAATACCAAACATCTTCAAAACCAAACAAGTGGCGTCAACGTTTGGGTGATAAGGAACATCAGCGCTGCCAACAGGGACACCTAAAACGCTGACAACCGACTCAGCATTGACTGGGATTATTCCTCTTCCTCCAAAATCCAGACAGCATCTTACAGGATCAAAACAAGACATTAGGAAGCGGCATAGCTCCGGCACAAGCTTGGAACACTTCATCTGAGCAATGTCAGCAAAAACTGATGTAGAAATCAATTCCTTCTGTTTTGGTGTCATGCCCTTCCAGACACGAACAACTTTCATAGGAGATGAACGATTGAACAGAGAACTCTGACAAAAAACAGCAAAAGAAAAGGAGTGAACCCTGTCAGACCTATGACTAATTAACAAATTTTCACTCCAACATAATCATAGAGAATCAAAAGATTATGGATGGATAAGTACCTGGTTTTTCTTCTTAGTAACAACCACCCCCTCTTGATCATTATCCTCATCAACATGTTTATCATCGACAACAACATCAACAGCTATATCTTCCAGATCGGCTGATGGCAAAGATGCACTTGGCACGTCTCCAACAACATCTGTCTTTGGTATCACCCCTGTTTCATCACCGAGAACCCCCTGCACAGTTGCTTTTAAGTGCAATTTGTTCCTCATTCTGCTGTACTTTGATTTCTCAGGTTTTGAACTCTTTGGAGTATGTTCAGGTCTCTACAAAAAGGAAGATGTAACTGTTTAGTCATCTGGGTAAGCTGTGATAGGAAAAAACCATCATGGAGTGAAAGCACATATGATATGATAGGCAAACATTCATACCATGATTGGTAGAAATGATTGGAAATGATTACACCTGCAAAAACATTAAAAATAATTATGAAAAATACATTATATAGTGCCATATACATTTTGCATGCACTGGATAAAAAAATACAACATAAGCATCAGAAAAAGATGTACAAAAAACAAATGTATATAGTTACTATTTTTTATCCTAAAAGTAAAAAAGCGAAGCAATATGTCAAAACATATACATAAAAAACAACAAGTATATGGCAATTATATGACAATTTTAAATGTGAACAATTATATGAAAATTTTTAACATTATACAACACATTTGAATGGACATGAACATTGTACAGGATGTATATATCAACAAAAATTATAAAATCATTCCTGTGACTGCCATCATACTGCATGGTTTGAAAAAAGAATAAAATCATATAGAACAAATGTTACATGCAATTCAGATAATTTGCAAAATAATTACTACATCCTGTAGAAAATATGAAGAACCTCAGCAAATAATTACTACATCCTGCAAATAATCATCTATGAGGTCAGCAACTAAAGGTCACATGGCGTGTATTGAAAAATACATCCAACAGAGCATTCACGCATTACTGCTAAAATAGACCCAGGATGTATAAACAACAAAAAATACATCCGACAGAGCATTCACGCATTGAAAAATACATCCAACAGAGCATTCACGCATTACTGCTAAATAGACCCAGGATGTATAAACAACAAAAAATGAAGCAAACAAACTACATCCACCTCCTCTGTGCCTAAAACAGATGATATCATGGAAAATCGAAAAACCTAACGCATTCAGGAACGTAAGCAAAACGCGAAGAATCGTCTAATTGGAGGCGACGGCACATACGGAACTCCGATTGACTCCTAAGTGGAGGAGAAGAAGCTTAAACGAGGGGAAATCGACCTACATAACGAGCGAAATCCAACCCAAAAATCAACAGTACAAAGCATGGACGAAGAACTCACCGACGGGGATGCTCTCCTTCGACGATGTACTCCACGGACCGGTCGGATTTGCGGCCCCCGCACCGCCGCACCGCCGCCCAGCTGCCGAACCTCCAAGCGCCGCGCCGCAGCGCCGCCGAACGAAACCTCCAAGCGCCGCGCCGCACCGGAACGCCTCGATCTGCTTCTCCGCACCGACCGAGCTGCTACACGACTCGACCACAGATGCTACTACATGATTTGGTCGGGGAGCTCGCCGCCGACGAGCCAGATACGGCGGTGGAGATAGGGAGCGGAAGGATTTGAGACGGGGAAGAGACGAGAGGCGACGGGGACGAGAATGGGGAGGAAACCGTAGATGAAACGGCTCTCTCGACGAGAAAATAAAAAGAAAAAAAAGAAAAGAAGCCAATGGTTTTGGACGTTAGCGGGGGAAGAATGTGGGACGCACGATTCTGATCCGACGGAGCGGACGGGGGAGCACCGTGTAAGGCTACAGAGTGCCATAGCATGTAATAGAAATTGGGCAAGAATAAACCTGAGGTTAGATGGTGAAAGAAAAATAACACTCAGAGCCCACTAGAGTTCAAACATTAGGTTTAACACTTTGGTGTTGCATAAAAACGGAATATATTCTGCAATGAAATAATTTGGCAAGTTCTTTTTTTTTTGAGAGAGAAAAGTTTGGCTCGCAAATACTTTGATGGGCCTAAATCAAAGACACCCATTGGGCTGTAGAAGCTTCCTTACCAAAAAGAACCCTTTGTGGGCTTTGACCGTGTCACCCACTCCATGGACTCCGCCGCCCTAATCTCGCCATTCCCTTGGCCCCCAAATAAATTTCCTCTGCTAATCGCGGCCACGGAGTGAGGAATTCCGATGGCGACGCCCAACGGCTGCCCGGATCCGCCCGCCGCCGACGCCGCCGACGGGCCGTACATCCCGGCGGAGCTGATCCCCGACATCGCCAAGCACCTGACGAACCTCAACGACATCTTCGCCCTCCGCGGCGGCTGCCGCGCCTACCGCGCCGCGCTGCCGCTCAGCCGGGACCTCCTCGCCGCGCAGCCGCCGTGCCTCCTCGTGCCCCACTCCGCCACCTCCCCCTCGCTGCCCCTCTTCAACCTCCTCGAGCCCGGCTGCCCCTCCTTCTCGCTCGCCCTCTTCCACGTCCCCGACCGCCGCCTCCACCGCTTCCGCGCCCGCCTCCCCTTCGCGCGCACCGGCGGCGTCCTCACCTCCGACGGCGCCCAGGTCGTCGCCGTCGACGCCGCCGCCGCCGGCGAGATCATCGTCACCCACCTGCTCTACGGCGCGCAGGCCCGCCTGCCCAAGCCCCCGCTGCCGCACGACCGCGTCATCCTCACCGGCGGCCACCTCTTCGCCCCCGCCACAGGCCGCACCGACGTCCAGTGCTGCAGCCCCTGGACGAGCCCCCAGTGGACCGTCGCGTCCTACGGCGGCGAGCACGAGATCCAGGACTGGCACATCGTCAACGGCGTCCTCTACGGGTTCCTCCCCACCTGCGGCCTCGTGTCGGCTTCGCCCTCCAAGGACAGTTCCTCCTCTTTGGATATATGGCACCATGGGGGCGAGTTCGACCCGCAGGTCCTACTGGCTATGCAGGAGAGCAAAGGCGCCCCGCTGCTGGGGGACTGCGGCGGCGAGGTCCTGCTTATCTTCAAGGTGGGATCCATCGACCCCGCCTACAAGATTTTCCGGTGGGACGCCGACGAGTTGATGTGGGCGGCGGCGACGAGCCTCGGAGGACGGACGCTCTTCATTGGCTTCGACGACTTCGCCGCGTGCATTGGTCCAGATGTTCCGGGGATCCGTGGAGACTGCGTGTACGCATCGTTGCCGTGGGCTGGGGGCTGGAGCGAGTACTCTATGATCGATGGGACCTGTAAATGCTTCACTGCAAAGTATCCGGGGGAACCAGGGGTTGGTTTCGCGAGGCCGCAGGTCTGGGTGCTTCCAAGCTTGTTCTGCAACTGATGTTGAGAGGAATCGCGCACAAAGGTAATGACTGTCCGCTTGCCTTGATAAAAGGTGTTCATCACAACTTGCAAAACATGTAGGGAGTAGTTTTTCATCCCTTAAATAGCAAAATGCATAGTTTGTTTGAATGTTATTATTGTCTGAATTGAATAGATATCATGGTTTCTGTCAAGAATATTCTAGGTTTGTAATTTGCAGGCACAACAGCCAATTTTTGGTGCAATTGTAACAGTGCCCGAGTTCTGTCATTTGTACTTTTTGACGGGAAAAACTAGATAAAGTTACCACCTGAAATTTCGAACATATATTTAGTGTAAAAAACAACAGTTTTTGCTGAGCATATGTCAGGACATAGGATGGTGGATACAATGCAGCCTACCATGATCTTGTTTGAAGGTTCTCGGAATGACTGATTGTTTCAGGACCATGACAAATTTGTCTTGCATGTCTTCTCTGTATTGAGTTCACCTGTAGCAATTATTGTTCGATTCATTTCACCTTCTGCTCCATATAACCTAAACAAGGCATTTGTGCACAACATGCAATTACGCAATCTTAGTCATTGCCTATCTTTAGCTGTTCAAATTCAGCTCATGCATTAGCAATTTGTCCCTTTGCTTCAGCTTTTCATGACCTTCGAGGGACTACAATCCATGTTGTAAACTGTTTTAAACTGGTTGTGAGCTGAATGAAATTTGGCGTCTCCGACGCCTCCCTTTGTTAAAAAAAGAGAGGCATTTCTGCACTATTTTATTTCTATTGTCTCCCTGAAGTGTGGAGTGTTTTCTAACGGCCTAAATGCAACAGATGTATATTCATCATACCTTTTCTTTTAGTGATGTTTGCTTGGAGTTTTATTTTACTGATCTATATTTGTAGAACTTATGTGGTCTTTTTGTTGTTCCTGCAGAACCTGATTTGGATGAAAGTCTCCTTGCAATGTGCTTAGTTTTTCTGTTTCCCTGCTAATATTGGATTGGAGAAATAAGTGAACCAGAGGCTTCCCAGTGCGGTTAGCTGTAGCCGATGTCGACAGCACCCTGTTGTGAAGCCGAAGTGGAGTTGTTGCATATTGTTGTGTTTTGATGCAACGAAGGGCCATGATTCAGTTGAGATTGTTGGAACTATTATTTTCACAAGTTTTACTACCGGGATAATTTTGATTCACCTTCAAGGATAAAAAAATAATACTCCGTACTACCGTTGTCTATAGAAGGACGTCTCAACTTTGTCAAAATATGCATGTATCTAGACATATTTTAGGGTGTAGGTATATACAAATTTAGACAAAGCTAAGACATCCTTTTATAGAGACTATCGGGATGATTTTGATTCACTCCAAGGATAAAATAATAATACTACCCTATTGTAATGTTTCTGATTGCATCTTAGATAATTTGTTTCAGCTTCGTTATGATTTATACTTTGTGGTCAGCTCAATGTCATAATCTTACAATAGCCAACTGTAGCGGTGAAGATCTGATGCTACCGTTTTTTAAGTAGCGTTGGCTTGAGCCTGGCATGTAAACATAAGAGCATCTCTAGCAGATCCCGCAAAACAAGTTAAAATTTGTAAAACATGTTAAAATTGTAAAAGTCTGGCAGTTGGTTAGGTTTGATCCGCCAATCACATCTGTATCCACGGACCCATCTCTCCTCCCACGCGGCCTCAAAATCATGCACGGCTGTTTGAATATCATGCCACCGAGCCTCGATTCCGGCCAAATCTGTGCCATGTTCCATTGGATTCCAGGCGAGCGGCGCATGCGGAGAGCAAAAATCAAGGGAGGAGATAAGACCAAGACCCCTATACGTGGGTGAAAAAACTACACTCTCATATGTGCAACCAAACATGAGTGTTTTGCATCAGCCGAGTCAATATCGGGTGTGTGCAACCTATATCAAATAAAAGGGGATAGTTATCCACCAGGTGTAGAAAAGAGCTTTACAGGCTACCAAACAAAGTGCAGAACATGGTCCGGAGCTCATTTTGAACGAGCTATGCCCCTCAAGAGCGTAAACAATGGACGGTATAAAAAACTTATTAGAGATGGTTTTACACTTTTACCAGATGCCGGCACACATTGATCAGTGATATCACAGAAGTACGCTCTTACCCCTCACGCTTGTGTACATAGAAAAAAAATCGATACCTTAGAAACGACTTAATTGGACATGTGAAGCTGTAACATGGTTGTTAATCACGTAGAAATAATATTATTGCAGCATTTTGGGCTCAAAATACATATCTGGTTTCTGTCCTCCTGTTTAAGAGGATTTTTATTTTTCGGAGAAAACAGAGGATATCTCATTTGACGCCATGTTACAGATATGATTGAACGTCTGAACCTAGCAAACTTGAACTTAGCCCGTTAACTTTGTATTTCTGGAATCTAACTGTTTAAACTTAAGTTAAAGCACTGAACATCAAAATTTGTGCAAGTATCATTTGGATGAAAATACATTATTAATAGAATAATAACAATCAATATCTAATTCCACTGAACCCTCTTATGGTGTATCACTTTGGTGCACAATAAAGCCAATGCAATAAATATGAAATAGATGTAAATACTCTTTATTATTTGCCTATAGGGCACTATCTCCAACATATGTCACTAAGCTTGTGATATTTTCCTTGCCCTTCCTCTAGTCGTCTATGGTATCCCGCATCTAACCGACTAAACTATCTCATGCTGAACATGGTAGGCTGTCAGCAAACGACGCTAGCATTGGCTGATAATGGCTTGTATTTTGCATACCCAACGAGACCGCGAAGCCTGTGGGGAGAGCCGAGAAGCCCATGTAGATGCCAAGGGCAGTGAAAGATACACAAGTTGATGCACCCAGTGCGGCTCTTTGCGGGCACGCCACTAAGACTTCCCCTTGCATCCCAAGTCCTGAGGATGATCATCAGCCAGGCCGTTGGCCATCTCATTCGCAAGCATAAATTGGAGGTCCGCCGCATCCGAGCATACTTTTGCAGTGTTGTTGCTAGACAGCCGTGCCCATCTCCCTGAACCTACCTAGCACGCAATTCCACAACAAAAGCTATATTTTGGGGTATTCCAATATCTCATACTCTGTGTAATATGTGAAGGAATACGTGGACCCACTTCATAGTAAATTCTGAACAAACGGTGGCAAGTTGAGGACAGGGTTAAATTTGGAGAAGAGCTTAGTATATATACTACTAGGGTACCTATTAGAGCTACAGGGGATAGTCATAACTTTGATGAACCTAACTAATTTTATCATGATCTTCAGGACAATCAGTATAGCAAGGACAGTCATAAAACTTCTATGCTCAACCAACCGGCACAAGTGAAACCGCAGCCTACTGAAGAAACAAATTGAAAGACTATAATTTTCACGTGGTGCACTCAAGAGTTTATTTCCGTTCCAACACTGTGTATTTCTGATATGGTGACGCTACCACATTTAATTTTTGTGGCACACTGAACCGAAATTTGAAAAACAAAATCTTGGAGAATTATGGATATTTTTTACATGCTTTACTACTTTATAACAAAAATTATCCACCTTTATGGATATTTTCATAGTAGAGATTACTAAATAAGTAAAGCACAACACACTATTTTGCAATCAGATTGGTCCTTAATATATGAGTTTGCCAGATTTATTGACATGCCAAATGCTGGACCCAAATTTCATAAGGTGGTTGAACTTGTATGGACCACCAGGACGTCATTCCATTTGCTGGCTGAAAATGCAACAATGACATTACCCATGTTCAGCGAGAAATGACACACTATCGCAGACTAAGAACAGATTTAACAATTGGTTTTCAGAACGTTAAAGTATTTAAGGATTCTGATACTTTCCATATCTTGATGTAGTTCTCTCTGTTAGTATTATGGGTAGTTCTTGCAAACAACAACAACAACCACAACAGCAAAACTTTTTTCCTAGCAAGTTGGGTTAGGCCAAATATAAAAAGAAAATACAATTATATTAGAATATCATTGTGCTCCTCCGCATGGTGACGACGTGACGGGCGTACGCTGCATCCTCCCCTAGCCCTCCTCACACTGCACAATCCCTCCCGCCGTCGGCGCTTGGGCGTCGTCTGGCAAATTCCGCATGGCACGGCGGCGGCGGTGTCGTTCGCTCCTCGTCTTCAGCGGAAGTGAGATCGGGTGACGGCGACCACGACATGGTTGCGTCGACAGCAGGCAGCGGCGTTAGTGGGCAGAGTTGGCACGGAGGCTTGGCTCGATCTGACCCCAGATGCAGGGACGAAGCCAGGAACTCACATCAAGGGGGGCAGTTGTGCATGTGATTTGATTGAGGGGGGCTGAACTTGCTAAAGTACCGTGATAAAGGAGCTGCCATGGCTTGTATTACTAGGAAAATCTTGAGCATAGGGGAGGCGTAGCCCCTGCTCGCCCCCCCCCCCCCCTTGAATCCGTCCCTGCCCAGATGGGCTTTGGTGGGTGGAGGACGTCCATGCGGTTACTCTAGTTGATGCTCCGCCAGCTATACGCGAAGGTACCCGACGCTACTTGCGCATCACAATGATGTTTGGGGCAGCAGCTGTGGGCACGGCGGTGGTGGTTTCCTCCTTCACTAGATGCGGTCGGCCAGTTTGGAACGAGTTGGGGAGGCGTGGCTGCCGGTGAAACCTATTCCCAACTTCGGTTATGGCGCGCTATGGCGACACGTTGTGTCGTTACCTTGATGAAGGCATCATTGCCGCAGCCAACATCTACCTACTAGTTCGTGCTGCTCTAGGGGAAACCTAGATCTAGGTATCCTGAATCGAATGATGGCGGCGCTTTCTACGTCGTTCTACATATTGGAGCAACTACTGGATGGTGGTGGTAAGTGGTGGAGTGGTGTGCATATATTGTGTTGACGAAGGCGAATTTTGGGGGTATGGCGCAGCAGGGCCTCGGTGATGCATATTATGTAAGTACTACCCATGTATTTTACTCATGAATAAATGACATGAATTTGATCAACCTATACTGAAGCACCGCCTATGTCCCTGAACCTGAGCGCCGGGAGCGCTCGCCGTGGTCGAGTGCTCCCGGCGCTCAGGTTCAGGGACATAGGCGGCGCGGCGGCGGCGGCATCGTAGCATGGGCGCGTTCGACGAGTTGCTACGGGTGCTGAACACGCGTCCATGGTCGCCACCAGGGGTGCCGGCATGGCCACCAGAGATGAGCCGTATAAGCACCGATGTCGCGCACTGTCTGACATAGACTCGCCGATGTTCAATCTCCCAGGGCTCGTCGTCAGCGGCGCATGCATCGGGCCCTACGTGCGGCCGCTCGCTGTGGAAGTAGGAGGCGTATGCGTAGGTTGCGCGGCGCCGAGGGTGGGCGCGCACGGCGTCGAGGCTGGGCTCAAGCGGCGGCGATGGTGGGGCACGGGTTCTGAGCAAGGTATCTTTAGGAGCCCGGCGAGGCACGAGAATACGGAGGCAAGGCGCGCAAAGGAGCTCAGCCATTCGTCGATGACGTGGATCTAGGCACGGAAACCATGCCGATGATCATCGCCTAAAATTACCCGCGCCAATTCGAATTCCTGTTTTTAGTTTCATTTTTACAGGTTCTATTCTGCGCCGGAGCTAATTTCGTCAGAACTTGCGTTTATTTTTTCGATCTCTGTTAGAGATGCTCTAACTTCGCTGAATATGCTGCATTGGATGTCAGGCGCCAGCTGATCGCATTGGGTAAGTCCTCGTTAATCTGCATGTTATTTACTGCCTCCTAAAGACGACCCGCACGTTTGGAACCTGGCAACGCGCGAGGATGAAATCAGCAGCGTCAACACCTTGTGTGAGATTCGGGTTTAATATAGCCCCTAAGCAATACGGTTGGTTTAATTTTCTGAGCTAGGCAGATACGAAGATAAATACAACGACATCTTCAGAGCTTTTAATGCATGTAGAGTCAGTGTTTTTAATGCTCATACATGTTGGCCTGCGTTTTTCACCTTCCTTGTTACTACCTGTCCGTGAGATTCGATGAGTGATTAATGATCCATAAGATAAGGACATGTTAATCTTTAGAGTAATACTAATCATGTAGGAAGGCAAAAAAATGTATCAAATATTAGTGCGTTCTGGGAGGAGAAAATACACTACCAGGTAACTAGTAGGGGATTACTCGATTTCTAAGGAGGTAATTTGGAGTCTCGCCCAAACGGTGTCGTACAAAAGCTCTCCCGATTGAGAAGTAAAAATTCAAGAACCCGGTGTAAGCAAAAATTAGCAAACACAATTACACGTAACTGAATTATCTTAAGTAACATCAAATTTTCAGACAGAACGTTTCAACAAAAAAAAAATTACTATTAACTAATTGTAGTTAGCACATACTGATCGTGTAGTTAGGCAAAAAAAACGCATGCAGTCAGGTCAGTGAAAAAGCGCTGCCATCGAATCATTAAAAGTTAAGAACGTGGTGTAAGCAATATACTCCAAATGATTATCTTAATTAACATAAATTTTTAGACAGAAACATCAACAAAAGTAAAAAAAAAAGACTATTAAACTAATTGGGACTCCGAATTATTAATCTGTGAACAGCCAGAAGTGGATTCCTCGTGCACATTCCATAATTCTTTTTTCGAATCTGGTCAATCAGATGAATGAACTAAAATACATGATCGCTTAGTACGTCGTCGATGAGATCTGGACAAGTATATGAACAGCACAAAAATACATATACAATTCACCGTTGAACCATTTTGTTGGGAGAAGAAATTACACCCTTCAACATTTATGGTGATTGGAGAGTACTTCCAAGTACTACCGAGTCCTACTGGTCTAATTTATTTTGTCCGTCCGATCTGCCAAATAATTATAGGTTTTAAATTAACTAAGCATGGGTATTGTGGTAATTTCCTGAGCCTAACCCACATGCACGATCGGTCGCTCGTGAGAGCACTAACTGATTCCACGATCTGAGTCCCGCGCTGCCGCAATCCTCTGCCCCTGCCACACTGCCGCCGCCGCTCGCCGGCCCTCGCCGGACGCACCGCCGCCGCATCCGCATCCGCTCGCCGGACGCGCAGCGGAATCAGATCTCCTCCCCAACACTCCATTCGTACACCGCGCCCGCCTCGCCTAGCAAGTCGCCAGCCTCGCCTGCTCGCCCACGAGCTTGCCCCCGTCCTCCGGGACGTCGCCTCACCTCACCCAGTAGCTAGCACCTTTCTCCAGGTGCATTGCACCGGCACCCCCTAGAATCTCCCACTCCGACCCCTGCGCCGGCATCGTCCCTGCAGTCCACCACCACCTCTGCGGTGGTGATCTCCACCTGGCAGTGTAGAGCACCTCAAACACAGCCAAGGTAAAATCAGCACGACCTTGTTTCTTTGATTACCGGGTTAACAATTTCTTTGTGCTATGTATGCAATGGTCTAGGTCCTGATGTTAGGAAATAGAACTTAGAACAGCCTGAATTACCTGGAATTTAATCATACTCCGTATCAAAGTATAGGAAATATCACAAGTAAAGGCTGCAAATTACTAGCCGACCAAACCAATCTAGTTTCTTGTCCTCTCGCTAACATAGGGCAAACTATTCGATTAAGAGTAGCACCAGACCCTTCTCTAAAATGTGATTGCTTGATGTTTCTTATCAGAGAATATGGCAAAAATCAAAGAACTGAACCCTCTGAATTCAGTTATATCATAATGAGGTGTTTATGCAACAATTTCTGCGCAGCATTTGTTCTTATCACCTGAAGCATATACAACTACGGAAACTGCTTTAGATTCTTATAATCCTCTTTAGATTTTTTTTTAGAAAAATCCTCTTTAGATGATCAAGATGGATAGTGAATGTCAGGTGTAGTTCTGAAATATATCCAGTAAAGGAGAGAAAGGTACGGGATAAACATCTTGAAGTGAGCTACGACCAGGTGTATTAGTGTCACTTCATATTCAGTTTTGCTGATGTTATTAGCCTCTTTTCAGGTAACACGGTTTGATCTTTTATCTGAGACTAGTGGAATGCCCGTGCTTCGCCACGGCTCCCTACCTTATGCCAGTCACAATATTACATGGATCTCTACTTTATGTAGTTTCACAAATATTACAAGTGTAAATGATGCGCAAAAACATTTAAGTACATAAAAATAACCACATAATATTTAAAATATCATAAGATCATATCACATAATTTAGTGTAATAATTATAAAAGGCAACGAGACCGACATATTATTTCTTATATTATTTATTAAATCCATGCTCTCTTGATCGTGAATAACATATGCTCGCACAACATCCTTTATGTTATTTTCAATGTCATTAGCAAGGTACTTGAGTATGTGTATCAAAAATCTCTTTGTCAACTCGTAGCCATCCTGCACAATCAATCTATCGAGTTAGCATGAAGTTTTATTTTCATAAAAATATAAGAATGTGAACATAAAGTACTCCCGGTGCAAATTGGATGAACAAATCATTTATCGCATGAAAGCATAAAAGAAAATACTAAGTAACCAAACAATTTTTTTGCAAATAAATGGAAAATATTATTATCTCTTGGTCATTAGGATGATAATACTTTTTTTGTAATGATAACCACAGAAAACCACATGTTAGTACTTGTTGGTATTGGAGTACTGAGAAAAGTCGAACAATCCTGCTTTCTTCCTCACCCAAATTTCCCCAATTTTAATTTTAAAATAACAAACTTTTCCCAATTTCACATTCTCCCGACACCACCGCATGGGTTACTCATGCCGCCTGTGGCCACACACGCCGCCAAGGTCACTCGCTGTTTGGCGCCCGTCCACGGCTAGCTCTCTCACGGTCATCCCTTCCTCCGACGCCGAGCCACTCACCGTCGGCCTCCACACCCCCCGGCGCACGGTTTCGGCTGCCGGCCTCCCTGCCATTCGGCGGACGGTTCAGGCTGCCGACCTCCCCGCCCTCCGGAGCTAAACCACTCCTCCATCAGCCCGCACGGTTGTTACTCCGCCGTTAAAGAGTTGCCCGTGCTTTCCTTTGGTTCCCACGCGGGCCCACTATTACTATTTTTGAAAATATTCCTTTACCACAAATGGATAGTTTCGGTGACCTGACTATAAGCAAAAACAAGGTCGACCTCGATGTAGTTCTGTCCAGGATAGAATGGGAAATTAATATGGCATTATCCAGAATCATTCAATAGATCAGTTTGAACCGTAAATTAATTTCTGATATTACCCATAAAAAATGGTACAGAACTCCAACACGATTTACACATAGTAAACACACAAGCCAAATCTATGTCTCCAGCTATTCTCATCTCTTTTCTCAATTTCTCTTGAGCACGGCAAATGAGGCGTACGCGGTAGACCACGCGCCATGGTCACTGCTTAACCCTCGATCTACTCCCTCCCTCCTCCATCCAAAGAGCCGAAAAAATTCAGTCGCCCCGTTCATCCAAAGAGCTACCGGCGGCCGCGACGTGCACGCACCATGGAAAAGCCGACTCGCACTGCTACACCTTTTAGATTTGCGCCTGGCAGTCCCACGTATCGTTGCGGCGATGCCGCGCCACCGGAGTCAGAAACGATGGGTTGCCATGATGATATGCGTGTGGTAAATTGAGTCAAACTGTGATAACTCCATCAAGGTAGTTGTTCCTATTAGCAAGATAAGATAAGATAAGATAAGATAAGATAAAATAAAATAAAATAAGATAAGATAAGATGGTTAGCTATTTTTGAGGAGTGCGGACCAGGTGGTTTGAGGGAGGAAATATGAATTGAGGACGTGGGGGTATTATTGTCCATCCTGAAAATGTGACACCAGGCATTCACCAGTTTGCTCTTAATAGTAGAGATCAGCATTACAGAAAGATGGGCTGTGTGTGGCTTATCTGAAATTTTCTTTGCAGCATGAGCTAGAATTCAGGCCACCAATGTCTGAAGTTGTCCAAATAGTGACGCAACAAAGGCTTAAGGGGCTTCCTAAAACGTGGAAGAACACGAGATACTCGTCTTGGATAATTAAAGAAGGCTTCTTGTCGTATTTAGAGGAGTCACATTTGCTTGCTTGCAGAGATGTCATTGGTCGATGATGCAGTAGTAGGATGAATGAAGGATGGTTGAACCGGTGAACTTGTCGGATGGATGTGCAGATATGTTCACTTCATTTTCTCTAAAACTGTTTGTTCTTGATAGGTCCTTAGACAGTAACGTGTCTTTGTGATCGATTTATACTTGGTAAACCTGTACCTGTTAGATACCTCTAGGAGTTTAGATTCATCTAGATCACCGGTTGAGATACAACCGACCTAGTCCTTTCTTGTAACACAAGTTGTAATGATGTGTATATATATTGATCAATGGAAACCATCGAGGTGTGCACAATAGCACCCGATCATACTAAATTACAGTGCAATTCTCAGTATTCTTTAGACTGAGCTGTCCACGTTTCTTAAGTTAATGCCTAGCTCCAGATGGTTTTGTAGACCATTGTGACATGTTCTGAAGTACAAAAACTATACTTTGTAATATAGCAGCAATGTGGTCAAGTTTTTAATGGGCAAGAGTAGCACGTGACGACATAAAAATAGATGTGTGGTCCGTGTCGGGTCAGAGAGACATCCTATGTAGACTCTCATCCGGTATGACAGTCTCACATGAAGACACACATATCCCAACACCAACAAAACGCAACTAGGTACAAAGCACAAAAAGAATCAAAATACAAATTACATGCATAGATCAGTCCCCCCACATCAGGAGGCGTGCTTGAGGAAAATAATCCGACGATACGGAGAAAGATAAAGGTTGATATCGTTACATCCTTTGGGAGGAGAAAATCTGAAGTAAATGTAACTAAAACTTTCCCTTCGTCGAGGCCCGAACGATGACAAAAGACAAAAACTCAGAGCGTATTTAAAAACCATTGAACAAAATGTAACTAATGTGCTCCTGGACTGAGCTTCATTAGCAGATAGAATTAGTAACTGTTTGAGCTTTAATAAGTGCAACCCAAATTAATGGAGAACCCGCACATGCCTTTGAACCTACTACTGAATACTACCTAGACATCAAGCAAAGGAAAACAGATCGAAGGAGTGATGTTTGACATGGAGCGATGCTCCTTTATCCGAATACATATTAGACACATTTTAAAATGTCAAAAAATTGAAACAAAATTCCGCATGTACATCTTCATGTGCTACACGCTCACAAAGTCGTTTCATGAAAAATCGACATGTCATGTGGCGTGTAAAAGACAAATTCGGTGCTGAAACAAAGACTTGTCACAAGATAAATTTTCTTTTTCGCTTAGACTACAAAAAATAACATTTTTTCGTGAAACTTGACGAATACACATATGTTATGGAGATGTACATGTAAATTTTTTTATCAAATTTTTTTAACACTTGGAAATATGTTTTTACGGTAGAGGGATCATACGCACCCGGGAGCCGAATTGAGTTTCTGAGATCTGAACAAGTATACAAATACAAAGAGTGGTATATTATAAGCAACTATAAAGTCGATGAATTTCAGTGAGACAATATAAGCAACAGATGCGAACCAGTATGATATTTTGCGGAGGGGCAATAAAATGAAGTCAATGAATTGCAGTGTATTAGTGAAACTGCAGATTACAGAATGTACAGCGAATGTATTCCATAGTAACTAATCATAGTATCTGAAGTTGCTTTGCCTTTTTGTGATATGGTACGTAGCTCATCAGTAATTTTGAGCACAGTTTTTTTCCTAAACTACACAGCTAATTATAACTGTTGCTAACACATACCAGACAGCTGACTGACGAAAACTAAAACTCTGTACGAGCATAATGTTGATGAAAGCTTGAGCAGCAACCTTGATCTTCGTTGAGACACGGCAGCTGTAGACACACCGACCACTACAGTTGACGTCAAGCTTGCCGTGCTGCACGAAGCCGCGCAGCCGCCTGTTGGACCACCGCAGGTCCGGCCTGGAGCACTCAATCGGAGCTCACGCCAGCGGCGAGGTGGCTCCCTTGGGCGAGCAGCAGTACGAAGTCGAACATCCACACGCGGCTGGACGGCAGGTGCACAGACAGCAACACCGTGCACCCCTTGCGTGCCATCGCCGACAGCGTGGAGACGAGGCGGGATGCGGCTGAGTCGGAGGTGGGCTCGTCGAGGACCAAACAGGTTCGGTGCCCAGCAGCTCGTGTCCGATGATCACGCGGTTCCTCTTGCCACCAGACACGCCGCGCACGAACGCGTTGCCGACGATGGTGTCGCGCACGCTCCTAGGACGATCTCAGCATCAAGGCCTCGGTGGCTGCGAGCTTGGCCGTGTTGGGGGCGAGGGTGGGGAGCCACAGCATGCCGCGTAAGGCGAGCGTCTCGCGGACGGTTAGGCGCTAGTGGAGCACGTCATACTGGGCGAAGAATCAAGACGTCGCACGGCGCGGCAGCCGGCCAGCGCGGTGCCGGAGAGGGCGGCTAGAAATGGAAAGGGGATTTTTTTTGAAGGGATTAGGGATGATTTTGGTCAGCGAGCGCGGACGGGTGGCGAAGCATTATGCCGGCGGGGAGGGGCTGGCAGTGGGAGGGGAGAAGAGGGCGCGGGCAACAGGGCGGCGACAGTCGGCGGCCACATCCATGGCGCGATGGGATAGAGCGCCGACGCGGGAGGAACGCAAATTACCTAACTACCCTCTATTAAATTAAAATAAAGAAATAATTCCTGTACTTTCCAGTACTTTTCAGTACTTAATTTTCAGTATTTTTCAGTGCTACCTTTTTTTCCACCGTTAGATTAACTAGCTTGAATGGCTTGTAAATTTCCCAACCATAGTAAAAGTTGTCTCAGAATAAATGTGTATAAATCCAACATGAAAAAAGAGAGAAACCAGAGGAAACATCACCGGCCAAGAGAATCGGTCTAGATCCTACACTGAAAAAGTGATGGCGTACATGAATCATGGCAGCGAGCCAGAACCAACCTTCTGGAAGAACTACCCGAAGGTTTCTACTAGAAGCCAGCCCAGATCTGCTCCCACAGATTTCATAAATAACTCACAGAAATCACGGCACTTGTTTTCTGGATGGGGGAGCTCGCAACCTTGTTGCTCAAGCGGGGGAGCTCGCTTCCATGGAGCACGGTGGCGGCCGGAGGAGCTCGTTATCTTTGAGCTGGGCGTGACCGGAGGAGCTCGATGCCATAGGGCTTGGATGCAGGAACAAGGCGGCTAGAGGAGTTCGCTTGGAGGTTGGGCGGAGGAGCACATCAGCAGGTGGAGGTTGGGCAAAATATCATGGCGGCTGGAGCTCGCTGCCGGCAAGAAGCTAGCTAGGCAGCTAGCGCATGGCGGAAATGGGGACTGATCGGAGAGACGAAGGTGGACATGCTGCTTTGGAAGTTAATGCGGGACGCGTCCACTAGCCATCCACAAGAAATGAATTTCTTTGAAAATACACACCATATACCTGACGAAATACGCATGTGTCAGACACGTGGTGCTCTTTGATTGGAAGCGTTTTCATCCTCGCCCGTACCCAGGTTCCATTAGGCATTTCCGCTCCTAAAGATCCATATATTCCACTAGCGCTTGGACTGATGGAATTTCTTTGATCATGTGCGCCCATGCATTACCAGGTAAGGCATCGGCCACAAACGCTCTCAGGCTGGCCGGCTTCACGTCAAAGAATTTACAATGCCTCCAGAATTCACACTCATAAACGCTATATATACAGATTCGAGGGCACTATACATGGCCAAATTACCCATCTCTCCTCCTCCCACGCCGCCTCAAAATCATGCACGGATGTTTGAATATCGTGCCACCGAGCTTCGATTCCGGCCAAATCCGTGCCATGTTCAAGTGGATTCCAGACGAAGCAGGCGAGCAGCGCATGTGAGAGCGACACAGGTTCGAGTTAGTCCCCTGAGCTAGCTAGCTTTTTTTTATCTGCTAGAGGTGCTCTGAGATCAGTCAAAAGATGGAAATGCAGTATGTCTAAACGCAAGGCAAGAGCATGGTGCATGCGAAGGACAGACACTGGCCGGACCAGAGTCCAAAGGCAACTGCATCGGATATTTTTTCCATAATCGTGGAGATAAGGAGCACCAGAACACACGGCCGTTAAGTAGCCACAGGCACTCCTACTCCCCACAAGGCCACAACCTCCCGGTTAACATGGCCGCCTCTGCAAGATTCACTGCCTTAGCATACTTCTACTGTCTGCTGCTCCTCACCATGGCGTCTGCAGGAGACGTGTTCGACCATGGACGCCATGGCACCAGCCTTTCCCAGGTCCAGGAGGCCAAGACCTCGAGGTGCTCTCCAGCCAGCGTAGCCGGCCCACCAAAGCCGCTTCTGATTGCCGCACCGTCCGATGCAGGGGAGTACCCCGTGGTTGTGTTCTTGCACGGCTACCTCGCCAACAACTACTTCTACTCCCAGCTGCTCCAGCATGTCGCCTCCCATGGCTTCATCGTCGTCGCTCCTCAGGTACGTACTCTCGAAAAACCATGCTAATTTCAGCATCATCGTGGCGATGAACTTTCTTCTCAAGCTCAAGCCAGCGAATTAATTGCAGCTCTACACGTTCTCCGGGCCCGACACCACCGGAGAGATAAGCTCAGCGGCCGCCGTCATAGACTGGCTCGCCGACGGCGGCCTGTCCTCCTCGCTCCCGCCCAACGTTCGCCCCAACCTGACCGCTGTAAGTTGCCCATGCAATCGAGCGATTCCTCTGTACCCATAATTCAGCGAGGCAGACACTATTAAGAACTTAGTAAGAACTAAGAAGTAGTGAGTACTAACGATTCCATTACCAGGTGTCCATTTCCGGGCACAGCCGCGGCGGCAAAGTGGCATTCGCGCTCGCGCTGGGCCACGCCAGGACCTCCCTGCCTCTCGCGGCCCTCATCGCCGTCGACCCCGTGGACGGCATGGCGCCCGGCAGGCAGACGCCCCCGCCCATCCTCACCTACAGAGAAGCCTCGCTGCGCGTCCCGGCGCCGGTCATGGTCATCGGCACGGGCCTCGGCGCCCTGCGCCCGCCGTGCGCGCCGCTGGGCGTGAGCCACG
The DNA here is from genome assembly GCF_022539505.1 of Lolium rigidum. Lineage (NCBI taxonomy): Eukaryota > Viridiplantae > Streptophyta > Magnoliopsida > Poales > Poaceae > Lolium > Lolium rigidum. Next base: position 325,967,754 of record NC_061514.1, on the reverse strand, counting down.
CCGAGTTCTACCACGAGTGCGCGGCGCCGGCGTGCCACCTCGTGGCCAGGGACTACGGGCACACCGACATGATGGACGACGTGACGTGCGGCGCCAAGGGCCTGGCCACGCGCGCCGTCTGCAAGAGCGGCGGGGCCAGGGCGCCCATGAGGCGCTTCGTTGCCGGGGCCATGGTGGCGTTCCTCAAGAAATGGGTGGACGGCCGGCCAGAGTGGCTCGACGGCATCAGGGAGCGGCCGGAGGTAGCGCCCGTCGTGCTGTCCGCCGTTGAGTTCCGGGATGCAGGGACTAGGATTCATGGTGTCATGCTGCCTGCTTAAGTTTAGTGGACAGTGTGAGAGACAAGTAATAATGGAGTACGTAGGATAAGCTGCTAAGTAGGATCTTAATGAGGTGGTGATGGACTGTAAAATCTTTGTTGGAAACAGATCGGTTCATAGCTAGCAAGGACTAGGATCCATAGTGCCATGCTGCCTGCTTAAGGCTAGCCATAGTGCTAGTATCATAGGTAGTATCATGCACATTGATCCCACAAAAATGCTGATGTGGCAGCTAATTAAGGAGGAGAGGGGAGATTAGAGTATCAGAGCAAGTACAATAAGGTACAGTCAGCTGGCTATAAGATGTAAAATATTATAAATTTGCTTAGTTGGAGGAGAGAGATTGGGAGAGAGAAGAGGAGTGAGCTCTTATCTTAGGGCATCTCCAACCGGGCGACCCATCCCGCGCCCGCGCGTCTGGATGGGTCGAAACGGACAAAACCGCGGCCCAGCGCGCGGACCCATCCCTAAAACGGATGGCCGGGGCGTCCGGGACGACCCAAACCCGGCCCAAATCTTGGACGAGTTTGCGTGGCCGCGGACGCGAAAGGCTGGTCGCTCGCGTCCTCCCCTTGTCCGCCCCCGGCCCGCCTATCCGCCTCCCACAACGAAACACTCCACTCCACTCCCAAAACCTAGAGATGGCCGACGAAGCGACCGCCGCCGCCACCGCCACCACCGCCACCATCGGAGAGGAAGCACCGGTCGCGGCCGTTGCCGCTCCCCGCCGTGGAGGCGGCTCTCGAACTGGACGCTCCGGTGGTCGTGGAGCCCGGGCCGCCGACGAAGAAGGCGAAGCCCGAGCTCACCGCGGAGCAGAGGGCGATGGAGTCCAAGAAGCGGGCGGACCGCCGCAGGGCGTCTGATCAACGGAAGAAGGAGGCCGCCGCCACGGAGGAGCGGGTGCGGGCGGCGGAGCATCTCCTCCAACTCCAAACACAGGCGAAGAACAGTGTCATGCAAGAGCAGCAGGCGCAGGCCATGCTCTTTTACGGCCACGCAGCGCTCGGCCAGCACATGCTCATCCCCGGCACCGGCACGGCCTCGGGGGGGGGGGAGCTCGGCCTCGTCCGTGACCCTGCCCCTTCCTCCAAGATCAACTGGCCCACCGTCTGCCCCGTTTGGGCACAAATTGGGGGCGCATTCAGGGCGGCACGCGTACCAGTCACGGGATGGGTCACCGGAGGTGGGCGAGTCCGCTACGGGGCCGTCACTTTCGTCCATTGACCTCAATCGTGCGCCGGTGAACTCCAAAGGCCCCAAGAACCTGGGAGCAGCTGCCATGGCCGGTGCACGCAACCTGTTCGACGATATGTCGGCCGCGCGCGCGCAGTCACTGTCGACCGTGCAGGCCCCTCCGTCTTACGCGCAGACAGTGCCGACCACCCTGCCATATCCTTCGACACAGCAGGCTCCCCAGCCACCTCCCATTGACACGCAGGAGGGCACAACTGCCTGTCCCGGCAGCATAAACATCGAGGAGGAGCCGTTGTTCGTTGAGGGCCTCACACAAGCCGCAGCTGCACAAGCTAGAGCTCGCTGGTAAGCAAACGAACCGCCAACTACACGGAGAAGGAGGACAAGGTGCTCGTCCAAGGATGGTTGACCATCGGGCAAGATGCGTTGACAGGTGCCGAGCAGAAGGGGACCGCATTCGGCGCCGGATCTATGAATACTTCCATGAACATCGCAAATATGGACAGGAGCCATTTGAGAGCGACCGCAGCGAGGTATCGCTCCAAAAGAGGTGGGGAACAATTCAAACGGAATGCAACAAGTTCCAGGCGGCGTATGATCACGCGAAGCGGATCCCCGTTAGTGGCATGGGTGTGAAGGACTTGGTATGATTCTTAACCTCAACTTAATCATCCGATGTTCGCACATATGTTTATCGTTGTTGTCTCGCTTTGCTCTAGGTGTGGCGAGCTTTGGAATTCTACAAAGTCAGCAATGGAGAGAAGACCTTTGCCTTCCCTCATTGTTGGAAGGAACTCCAGGGCACCCCCAAGTTTCAGGAGGGGTACGAGGGGTACATGGCGACCTTGACTGGAAACAACCCCGCCAAAGATGCCACGTTCATTGACCTTGATGGTGGGCAGCCTTGCGGTAGCTCCGCTTCTCGTGCAAGTCATCCACGCGGCCACAAGTCAACCAAAGCCGACATGAAGCGTGATGCTTCGTCCATGCTATTGTATGGCACTTTGAAGGAGATGCATGCGGACAGAGAGGTGTCCACGGACAAGAGGGATGAGAGGAGGCGCCGGGAGAAAGAAGAGGACAGGAAGAAATTCTTTGATGTCCAGCGAAGAAGCTTGAGATTGAAGAGGTCAAGGCCCAGGCCAAAGCTAAAGAACTTGAGCTCAAAGAGAGAGAACTTGAGCTCATAGCAATGGCAAGGGCCAAAGAGGTGGAGATGAAGGCGAAGGAAATTGAGCTCAAAGCAATGGCAAGGGCCAAAGAGATGGAGGTGAAGGCGCAGGAAGTTGAGCTCAAACGCCAAGCCGAGGACAACCTCATCATGAACGCCGACTTGACCAACATGAGTGAGGCGAAGAGAGCTTGGTCCGAGAAGAGGCAGAAGGAGATCCTCGAGCGCCCAAATTAAGTTAGACAATCTCAATTGTAATTTTTATAGTTTTTCTCAAACTATGGCACATTTTAATTGATTTATCATGCTACGTTTGATAATATTTTATGCTATTTGCTATATTTTATGTTTGTTATATATTATTCTATGTTTATGAGATATTATTCTTGGTTTAGACATTGTTTTATAAAGTATCTGTGGCCAGATGGCCTATTTCCCAAAGAAGTAGGCCAAATGGCCAAATTGGGTGGCCGCTGCGTTGGGCGCAGCGTGCGATCCAAACGGACACGCGGACGCGGGGCGCTGTCCGGGTGTCCGTTCGGCCACCCAAACGGCCCAAAACGGACGGCCCAGCGCGTCCGTTTGGGTCGCCCGGTTGGAGATGCTCTTATAGCCAGCTATAGCACGTGCTCCTAGGCACTATGTGAGACTAAAAGGTGGGCTATGTATTGTAAAAGTACTACACTTTTATAGCTTACTATTGTATATGTTGGCTCTAAGTTAGCTATAGATAACATGGCACTTGCCTTATAGCCAGCAGCTGGCTACACTATTGGAATTGCTCTCATAGGTAGATACCGTATCATAGCGCAAACAACGAGAAAAATAAATGTTAAACAAATCTTGTACACAAATTTACATTGAGATTCTAAAAAATAATAAATATAACATAACTATGATACTACTTCATGATACTATCCACTATAGAGATAGTATTATCATATGCATGATACTACCATATGATACTTACCACTATGATCAGCCTAAGTAAGTTTAATGGACAGTCAGAGACAACTAATAATGAAGTAGGATAAACCGGTAGTAAGTAGGATTTTTAAGTAGGAGTATTAACTGAGTCAGATTAAGGGAACGGTACATATACATGAGGTGATGAGGGACTGTAAAATCTTTATTGGAAACAGATCGATTCATAGCTTAATATACTATGCCGGTCACTTTTAACTGGTATGGCACCAGAGGAATGACTCAAGAACCTTGAACTCCACGGTGGTGGAAACATTTGGGCACGATGCACTTTCTGACAGCCAGTGTTTTCAGTATGCATTTTCTGATACCCTATATCCGGTGCTTTTTCAGCATGCTGTTTCCAGACAGTGAAGTTCAACGGTAGTCTGCCTAGTGCGGCCACGTCTGTAAAGCAATAACAAGCAGCAGTTTAACTGCATCAATATCCTTGCTCATTCAGAACATACTTGACCATCAATTATCAGAATATGAACAGAAATAACAGGACAGAGCATCTCCAACAATGACAATAAACGGTGACTCAACATCTCTTCGAAATGATCAAAGATTTCAGTACCCTAAGGTCTACGTTTCAGAATGCTCATATGAGCCAGCAGTGCAATAAGGAGGGGAAGAAACTCCATTCTGATTACAGAGCGGGATACTTGCTAGTCGAATAGGGACAGTAGCGCCGGAGTTTCTTATCGTAGAACAACTGCTGCATTTCTCACGGCCAGATATCTTTGGACATATTCATCTGGAAGATTTCTTATTTGCTTGAACACCTCTGGATCAGCATAGCGCAGCTTGGTCCTGGGATCTACGTATGGTGCCTACATGAGATTTACAGGTTAACAGATCAGACTTGCAAGTACTCCATATTGGACAATGAAAACGCATGTATGTATGCAGCAATAGATAAGTCATACACGACAAAGTTCATCCTGTGCTGCTGAAAATCTAATATCAGCATGTATGCAGCAATAGATAAGTCATACAAACCACAGTACTTGAACTGGTTGATGAGATACATCATCTTTGGTCATACTTACTAGGAACAAATTTTAGCAACCTAGATGTCTTTGTCTTCTTTAGTTATACTAGCACAAATACCCGTGCGTTGCAACGGAGTAAAAAATGACTTTTGACTGGCATGACTCAAATTTGGCCGAAAGTCGATTGACCTGTGACCTTGGCCTCAGTTTCATACTTTCGTCCGAGTGAAAAATGAATGTTGATAAAAAAAACCGTCGACAAGACTCAAATTTTGCGTGTGACCTAGCTCGGTACATCCTTTTGTCCTAATCTTTCATTATTTTCTATTTAATCTACTCTTATATACTTCATTGTATTATGTTTTTATTTAATCATATCATGAGCAAGGATGAGTGAGAAATGAGCAAATAAAGACATTGCAAATCCAAAAGCCTGCAAAATATGGTAACATTGATGTAGACATTTAAGGTGGCAAATACAATTTGAAGCTCAAGAGTGCAATCACGACACGCAAATATTAACATGTGCAAGGGAATTACTTTCTAAATGAGAATGCATGAATTAAAGGAAAAAACCAAAATGCAACGGATTCACGTACTAACAAATTTGCTATGGAAATTTTAGTTATATGTGATAATATCAGTGAATAATCCTAATTTCAATATTTAAATCTGAATTTCAATATAGGGAGAACAAGAAGTAGTACACATGACCATGGTTAGCTAGAAATTCTGAATTTGAAATAGTGAAAATATATCAGAAATTCAACCCGTGTGTCATTTCATTAAGATTTAAAGAAGGTTATATATATAAGAGAACACATTACACACCCACAACACACACTGTTAGAGAGGTTTTAGAACATGGAAAGGAAACATTGGTGTGATTCCTCTGTCTGATCCGCATGACCGTGCCATCATGATCTGGTGTATTTCTTCTAGGATGGACCTAGTTACAACAAGCATGGAGTGTGCGTTCCTGTCCGAAACGCTGCTACTATGCTCCAGCCAGATGTGCCGCATCATGATATTGACTGTTGTGTTGAAACATTGTCGATTGCTTGCTGGGATTGCAGCACTGCTGGGCGTCCACCACTCTTGTATTGATGATGGAACTGACTGTGTAAGAGAGCTGGGAAGCACACTGTCCGTCCTCGGCGTGTCATGCCACAATTGTTTTGAAAAGGAGCAGCTGATCATCAAGTGGTCGATAGTCTCAGGCTGCATTCACGCCAATTATGGATGCTCTTGCCCTGCAACATCTCACAAAAAGAATTTTGCCCTGCCACGCCTGCCACCGGCGGCCGCTGATTTCACCGGACGGAGAGTGGAGACCGGAAAAACAGCAACCTCCAGCTGCAGCAGATGTCACCAATTGATCAATCATGGCGTTCATGCATCAGCGAGAATTTCCGTGACAGAGTTGATCCAATTGAAAGGTACGATCCCATCTAGCATGTGCAGCTCTTCTGATTGTGTTCCTCTCCAAATTCTGAATCTTATTTTCATGTAACAGATCATTCCATCATGTATATTTTCAATACAAATTTTATCCAATGATGGTTTCACATAGCAGATCGATTTTGCAGGAGCTAGACCTTTTCCCACATAGTGCAGAATTGAGTAAGAGCTGGGACAAGTAATTGTCGAGATTCACCTGTTGTTGTGCAAGGCTTCAGCAAGTGCGTGTCTGCACTTTTTTGCCCACCGCGTCGTAATTGTGCTGCAAATAGACTAACTCCAATGTTGAACGTGCCTCCGCGAGGTATGCAGAAGGGTGGCTGGAAATCACCTGGCGGATAGAAGCGATGAAGTACGAAGGCTGACCTCAAAAAAGAAAAAGATGAAGTACGAAGGCTGCGCAAGATCCGTCGCTGAGAAGCATGGCCACCAAGTCGATCCAGATCCACACACAACGGAGAGAAGACAGGGAAAGGGGACGGCGGTGATGTAGCCTGTAGGACAGGGTATTGGGGAGGGCGGCAGGTCCCTGCTTCACGCAGTACCTGCGCCGCCGCTTCTTGTTCGGTGTCGTGCGGAGAGAGAAAGCCGCCAGCAGGCTGGGCTGCTCGTGCGTGAGAAAGATATCGGGAGGCCACGCGTGCGTGTACGTGCCGAACGGGATTTTCAGGTACGTGTACGCGGTGGCAGCTGTTGTAATTTCTACCAAAAGGTAAGTGCTAAAGAAAAACGGACGAAAATTTAGGAGAGAAATCTTACTCCCTTTATTAGTAGGTAGAGATATGGTACTTTCCCTGTCCAAAAACATAAAATGTTTTGGTAGGCTAGATGGAGGCAGTATGTTTCTTTTTCATGCAAACACCTATATCATCTAGATACAATCTCAAAACAAAATCGACGCTAGGGCTGCTTTCCCTATCTCCAATCCAATACCCGAGTTTGACCAATAAGGTTGTTACACCATTTTGACTGGTTTATTTATTTAGGTAACATCGGCATGGGGTGGGGTAGGGGGCAACGTGAACTATTGATACAGATGTCAGCAAAGTAATGTTCAAGTTGTACATGGATTACTAACAGATGTTCCACAGTGTTTGTGATCCTTCGTAATACTAAGTTGTAAATAACTTAAAGGGTCTACATAAAGTATGGTACTCTTGCCTATTGAATGATGTCTCGTTTCCTGGTATAGAGAATTTGTTTTGCTTTCCGGATCAATTGGTAGCTGCTGTGATGGATTCTTGCCTATTCATGTTTTGATGATACTCTCTAAACGATGCATCCAGCTAAAATTCATCATATGCTCATCTTAAAATCCAGATTTCTCCACTGTATCAGGAGGTTGATTCACTTTTTAATGCATGATTACATAAGAATATTTCCATAAATTAATCCCTGATTACCAAACAATCTTTTATAGAAAGGGGATTTAGGGGAGTGGGAATGGGAGATGCGATTGGGTGAGGTGGGGGGATTCACCAAATCCATACACATCCCCAATCCCATTGGGACCTAAACTACACCCCTGCCAAGCAAGGACTAAAAGGTTGTAACAGTATTATATTAAAGTGACATTATATTAGCCCTGCCGCATGGATATATGTACATACACAAAATTTAAAGTAGCCATCACACAACAAAATCTCAGAAACATTGCAAAAAAGGTACAGTCAATAAGGAAAACTGGAGTAAACTCTCATGAACAGAAACAATAAAATTGGCGTAAGCCGGCTAGAACAATGTCTGCTTGGAGCTTCCGATGGACCATATATACTGCAACCCAACTTTCACATTATTTGGCAGTATTTTTACAGTACTTGAAATTCATCAAATACAGTCAAGTTTCAGATAATCAGAAATAAACTGACTACTGTTTATTTCGTTCCATCCTACGCAAAACTTGATCCCGCAATATGAAATGATAGACTGCTCACATAAACTTATCTTGACAATAATCCATCTGCCGTACTTTCAAAAAGTGTGCTCTTGGTTCATTTATACAAGATAAGTAAAGCCAGTGAAGAACCCTGAATTAAATGTTTTTTGAAAGCACAAATAAGATATATAGAAATACCATCATGGACATTGGACAGTCTCAAGCACAAATATTATGTTTTGTTGATTCCTACTGGTACTGAACTAGCTTCTAAAAACTTGCTGAGTTTTCTTATAAGCCAGGTATTGGGCAAACAACATAACTAAATCAAAGTGCCAGCTTATCCCTTTGAACTTATAGACCCTGTTAAGGACGGCAGAAATTTTCATTCTCTGGGATTTTTTCTAAGGTACACATGTACTTTTGCATACAAACACGCAGTTTAGCATTAGAAGTAAACATAAAACGCAGCATTATGATCTTTGATTTTTAAAATTATTGTTTAGAAACACTCCAGGGTATGTATATCAACAGGAGAAGTTCAGTACAGGGTTGAAACCTACCTCAAAACCTGTTACGTCACAGTATCTCTTTGGTGGATAAATGGATGGCGGCGACTGAATATTTAGATCTGCATCAAACAGAATACTATGAACATTGTATTTACCAGACTTTGCTCTAAAAACTACACATGTAGACCAATTCGACACATCAGTAACATAATTTAACTAATATCAGTTATTTTTATACTATCCAGCCTTATACTCGTAAGGAGATAAACAAGTTCAGATAGAAGCTGTCAAATCATCTTAGCTAATGTTACAGGAGACAAGAAAACTACGCAAAAGCCAGCAGCTTATTGATTTTACAGCATGTCATTCAATCAAGCACAAGTGCAGAACCAACTTTTATCCAACAGAAATTACACCCTAAAACTGAAAACGTAGATGTTGAAGATTCAGGAAGAAGTTATTGCATCTAAGGCCTAAGCTAAACTGTAAGTCTGTACCTTGTAATAACATAAGAAGTTCCAATTGCTGCTATGTGTTAGGACCCAAAAAAAGGCACAATGCACAATCTCAAAGGGCTGTTGGTCAAAAGATTCTTCTATCATATAGCACCAATTCTCAATCTCGAGCCACCACAAGTTTATAGGGCTGAAGTGGATCATAAATTCTCTTGAAACACCTAAACAAACTACAATCGTACTTGTCCGCTAACCATGAAGCGCAGCAGAGGAAGGCCTAAAATCTACGACTCCACTTGATTTGCAGATACAAGTGAGAAATTCAGCAGCGGAAAGGTATCAAGGCGCTCACTCACAGTTGGGGCGGTCCGGGGGGAGCGAGGTGGCGTCGGCGGCCTGGAGGAGGAAGCGGAGGTGCTTCCACTGGCGGCCACGGGACTGGCCCTTGGGGTACTTGTCCGCCATCTGCACCTTTTTGAACGCCATCGTCGGCGCCAGCAGCATCTCGTTCCTCTGTATGTCCAGCTCCATAATCCTCCTCCCGCTTCGATTTCACCACTAGGACTAGCGTCCAGCACCTGCTTCAGTCACCGGTGGAGGGAGAAGAGGGGCGGCGGCGAGAGGGTCCGACAAGTCACGAGGAGGAAGCGGCGGCGGTGGTCGGAGTTTGGAGAAAGGAGAAAAAACAAAACTGTGTGTTGTGCTTTACTTTTTTGACAATCAATACCACATATATTTATAGCAACAAATAGTACATGGTAGGGATACATGAACTGACTCCAACAATTACAAAATAAAGTCTAAAAGATAGTAACAAATCTTCGAGGTCTTCAATTTCTTTCTTCTTCCAGAACACAATCTTGTACTCTTCTGAAGGCAGCCAAAGATAGATAACGAACCAAAAACCTGTAGATACCGATGAAAGTTCTCCCATATTTTTTTGAGCCGCAATGCCAAGACTACGTGCACGAACGCAACCATTAAAGCAGTCATACAACATCGGCAAGAGTACCAACACCAGTATGTCAGGGAATAATAACCGACTAGCTTTGTCATCATCGATGGAGAGCCGAGAGTACGAATCACCATTGTCGAGGACGTAGCAGCCGGGACAAAAACTACGAGGATAATCCTCCTCGCGGCAACAACGACAAAAGATCCAAAATCGATCTGGCGAAGCAAGATCCGAAGGCCCATACCTAAAAAATTGCGATTGTTTAACACCACCATTGACGCCGAGAAGTAGATCTCGTCGCCGAACGAAAGGACGAAGATCACTTATTGCAGACGATGCCATCTCCATTGAGGGGAAACCAACAAGAAGATGGCTACCAAAATCCTAACATAATCTAATGAAAACTATACTTTTATTCGAAACTCCACGCTTAGATCGGGTTCCCCACTCCTCCCGACGCCGGCGAAGCCGACCGGAGGAGGGGGAACCAATCTATGGAGGAGGATGAACTGGAGGCGGCTAGGGTTGAGGCCGGCGGCTGAAGGAGAGGAATATGCGTACGGTCCATGTGTTGTGCTTTACTTATTTAGTAATCTCTGCTATGAAAAAAATCCATAAAGGAGGATATTTTTTGTTAAGAAAATAGCAAATTATGTAAAAAATATCCGTAAGTCTACTGATTTTGTTTCAAATTTCCGTTCAATGTGCCACAAAATTAAATGTGGCAGGGTCACCATGTCAGAAATAGACAGTGTTGAAATTGAAATAAATCTTGAGTACAGTACGTGAAAATTATAGTCTTTCAATTTGTTTGTTAGGTATGCTGTGCGTTCACTTGTGCTGGGTTGAGCATAGAAGTTATATGACTGTCCTTGCTATATTGGTTGTCCTAAAGATCATGATAAAATTAGTCAGGTTCATCAAAGTTATGACTATCCCCTGTACTAGCTCTAATAGGTACCCTAGTAGTATATATACTAAGCTCTTCTCCAAATTTAACCCTGTCCTCAACTTGCCACCGTTTGTTCAGAATTTACTATGAAGTGGATCCATGTATTCCTTCACATATTACATAGAGTATGAGATATTGGAGTACCCCAAAATATAGATTTTGTTGTGGAATTGCGTGCTAGGTTGGTTCAGGGAGATGGACACGGCTGTCTAGCAACAACATTGCAAAAGTATGCTCGGATGCCGCGGACCTCCAATTTATGCTTGCGAATGAGATGGCAAACAACCTGGCTAATGATCATCCTCAGGAGTTGGGATGCAAGGGGAAGTCTTAACGGCGTGCCCACAAAGAGCCGCACTGGGTGCATCAACTTGTGTATCTTTCACTGCCCTCAGCATCTACATGGCCTTCTCGGCTCTCCCCACAGGCTTCGCAGGCTCCGTGGGTATGCAAAATAGAGGCCATTATCAGCCAATGCTAGTGTCGTTTGCTAACAGCCTACCATGTTTAGCATCATGTAGCTTAGTCGGTCAGATGCGGGATATCGTAGACGACTGAAGGAAACAAATGAACCCTAAATCTTCTCTTAGTCTGCCATAGTGTGTCATTTCTTGCATATTTTTTTCCAAAATAGGGATCTCCCCTGCCTCTGCATCAATGATGCATGCGGCATTTTATTGCCAACGACTCAAACAAGTACCATTATTACTTGCAACTGATGCATGTGTCATTTCTTGCTGAACATGGGTAATGGCATTTTTGCATTTTCAACCAGCAAATGGAAAGACATCCTGGTGGTCTGTACAAGTACAAGTTCGACCATCTTAAGATATTTGGGACCAGAATTTAGCATGACAACAAATCTGGCAAACTCAGATATTAGTAATCTCTGCCATGAAAAATATCCACAAATGAGGATAATTTTTCTTAAGAAAATAGTAAAGCATGTAAAAAATATCCATAATTCTCCAAGATTTTGTTTCAAATTTCGGTTCAATGTGCCACAAAAATTAAATGTGGCAGCGTCACCATGTCAGAAATACAATGTTCGAACTGAAATAAACTCTTGAGTGCACCACATGAAAATTATAGTCTTTCGGTTTGTTTCTTCAGTATGCTGCGGGTTCACTTGTGCCGGTTGGTTGAGCATAGAAGTTTTATGACTGTCCTTGCTATACTGATTTTCCTGGAGATCATGATAAAATTAGTTAGGTTCACCAAAGCTATGACTGTCATGTAGCTCCAGTAGGCATGATAAAATCAGTTAGGTTCACCAAAGCTATGACTGTCATGTAGCTCCAGTAGGTACCCTCGTAGTATATATACGAAGCTCTTCTCCACATTTAACTTGTCCCCGACTTGCCACCGTTTGCTGAAAGTTCACTCTGAAGTGGATAACGTATTCCTTCACATATTACATAGAGTATGAGATATTGGAGTACCCCAAAATATAGCTTTTGTTCTGGAATTGGGTGCTAGGTTGGTTCAGGGAGATGGACACAGCTGTTTAGCAACAACATTGCAAAAGTATGCTCGGATCAGACCGAGCTTCCGTTTATGCTTGCGAATGAGATGGTAAGTAGCTTGGCTAATGATCATCCTCAGGACTTGGGATGCAAGGGAAAGTATTAAAGGCGTTCCCGCAAAGAGCCGCACTGGGTGCATCGACTTATGTATCTTTGACTGCCCTCAGCATCTACATGAGCTTCCCGGCTATTCAACATGACGAGTGGCCGGGGTCACTCGTTGGATGTGGTGTATCATTGAAGACGGGGGGAAGGAATACAAAATATCACAAGCTTAGTGACATATATGGTTCGTATATCTGTTGTGTTGGGCACTCAACTGATAAGAGGGCTCATGGAGTTAGATATTGATTGTTATTACCCTATTATAATGTATTTTCACCAATTTGATACCTGTCCGAATTTTGATGTTCAATCCTTTAACTTAAGTTAAGAGCATCTCCACCGGGGCGCCCCATAGCGGCCCCATTAGCTTTTTGGGGGCCAGCGGAAAAAATGAGCTCACATCGGAGCGGGCCGAAAAGCGATGGCTAGTTTTCGGGCCCAATAAAAGTATCGACAACCCCGTTCCGGCCCCCCTTCGCAAAAAGCACGAATCGGTTTTCGCGTGTGGGGCTGCCTTGGCAGTGGCAGGAGGCAACGATTCACATTAAAAACGACGCGTGCCGGAGGGTCGTCGGCGCCAATAGCTCCGCTCGGAAACCACGAGGAAGGCGACTGGCCACGCTGCGTCCACCCACCTCCCCCACGCGCCTTCAATGCGCGTCCGCCTCCGCCCTTAAAACCACACCAACACACTTCTTCCCCGTCTTCCAACCCTAGCCGCCGCCACCACCAATCTCGCAGACATCGCGCGACACACCTACCGGCGCAAACACCAATCTCGCGATGGCGCACAATGCCGAGGCCAGCGGCGGTGGACTCCGGTCGCTGCAGCTCACCTACGACGAGGCCGACGTCATGTACTGGCAGCGCATCCCCGTGCCGCTGCAGTTCAAGTTGCCACACGGGTGGCATCTGTCGAACACCGGCTACGCCGTGCCACCGCCACCACCCCTGGGCCGGAGACACGCGCCCTCGTCGCCGAGTAGCGGTCGCACATGTGGCCGGCCGGCCGAAGCCAGCCGACGAACGTGCAGAACAGCTCGGCGTGGTCGGGGCGCTTCCAAGGCGAGCGCGACATCGCGTTCGGCGAACATCTTCGGCTCCGGCTCGGAGGATGACGGGGATGGTTCAAGGCCGCCGGCCCAAGGAGGAGGATGCCGCGGGCTCGCCACTACCTCCGCCGATGAAGAAGAGGTGGTGGGAGATGGAGGCAGAGGCTCGCCACTACTTCCCAGGCCAGCACGTCATCATCGGCCGCTCCGTCGACAAGGACTACCAGCAGATCACGCTCGACCCGCGCCAGGCGGTGGTGTGGTCCGCTAGGGACCACGACGAGAATTTCGCCGAACTCGCCGGTCCATCTGAGCCGCCGGCGCCAAAGGAGGAGGACGACTGGTCCTTCGACTTCTCCGACAACAACGGCGGTGGCGACGCCGCGGATAACCTCGACTTCAGCACCTTCGACGCACGCCGCTAGCTTTTTTTAGTTTGTAGTTTAAATTCGAGTCACTTTTGTATAAAACTAGTCTAAATTCGTATGAATTTCATTTTTTAAAATATTTTTACATATGAATTTTTTTGGGGGCTGCCGTATGGGGGCCACCGGTGTGGGAACACCATCCCTAAATGGAGGATGCATTGCCAACACCCCCTTACGGCAGTGCCGGTACCACTGCCGACACCTATTTGGGGGCACATGCTCTAAAACAGTTAGATTCCAGAGATACAAAGTTAACAAGATAGGTTCTGCTAGGTTCAGACCTTCAGTCCTATCTGTAACATGACGTCAAATGTGTGAGTTCGATATCCTCTGTTTTCTCCAAAAGAAAAAAACGGAAATATCCTCTTAAGCATGAGGATGGAAACCAGACATCTAAGGTATTATTTTGACGTGATTAACTACTTCACATGTCCAATTAAGTCGTTTCTAAGGTATATTTTTTAATGTACACAAGCGTGAGGGGTAAGAGCATACTCTTGCGTGATATATATCACTGATCAAAGCGTGCCAACGTCTGATAAAACCACCTCTACTAAGGATTTTTGTTTTGTTTTTGACACGGCTGCCATAGCCATCATGTACTAGCTAGTGCGGGAAGATGCTCTCGGGTCGTTGCTCACTTTCATGATCATTTGCTGAACATGAGAAAATGAGAGGGTCACTTGAAGAGTTGAAGTGCATGATCAATGAGGTGGTATGGTACAAGACTGTTAATTTCTCTCTTCAACTTAATAATAGCATGCTCGTCTTGATTTTGGAATTTCTCCTATCCAACTAATGTGCTCGTCTAGTTGTCTGGCAATCGGTTGAGAATGGATGTTACATGCATGTCAAAGCTTTGTCGGTTCACCAAAGCCTTATGATATTTATCCTAGTACTACAAACACTAAGCACATCTTAACAATTGCCCATTCTCCATTTATCCCACTGGTAAAAAGTGGATATACTCCACACCAAATTTTATATACTATGAAATCTTTAAATACACCAAAAGGTCGAAGGTGTGAGGTTTTGGTAGCCTCCTGCGGCTGCATGAACGTGTCCTCATTGCACCGTGCCTTTTTTTTGTGTGGCTCTGGTAGCCCACCACATACTCCATGTGGTCATCCCACTATGCCTTGACTCCTGGAAAGCCTGACCTAGGCATTGTCGATTTGCCATCCACTTTGTTAGTTGCGAGGTGATTTAGGGCGTGTTTGGTAGGCTAGGCAATTTTTTCGCCCCCGGGGTAGACCATAGGGGGCATAGCCCATTCGAAACAAGCTTCGAGCCATGTTTTCCACTTCGTTTGGTAACTTGTGAAGGCCTTTTCTGCACCCGGTGGACAACTATCTCCTTTTATTTGGTAGGTTGTACATAGTCGATATTGGCTCGGCTGATGCAAAGCACTCATGTTTGGTTGCACACATGAGGCTTCTATAGTAACCTCTTGCATTGGAGTGGTGAGGTTACCCGGCAACCATGACTGAATGCTAACAATTACCATATTTAGTTCGTCAAAAGTGGGTGGGGCAACACCATCTTCACTAATAGTTACCCTAATGGATGATGCACGGCGAGTAAAACAACTATAGCTCGTGATACATCACAAGTTTATCATCTGGGCATCTTGGTTTTCTTTTTGAATGTCGTACTAAACTTGGGTACTTCGGGAAAACATGGTGTTGTATCTAACTGTTATCCAAGTTAGGGTTAGGGTTTTCCATATGAATTGTTTTCATGGTTGACTTTGTCGTGTTGCCAATACAAGTACACTATAGTGAATAATTAAGACAAGTAAACTAATCATCAAATTAGAAAAATGGCATAACTTAAAGTACGAAGGTACAAGTCTGTACTCTAAATATAAACGTACTTAAATAAAAAAAGTTACAAAAGTAGTACAGAGTACAAATATATTCCAAGTACAGGTATATCAAAACCGAAGTACAAAGTGCAAGTAGGCTAAAACGTGAGTACAAATTACAAAGTGTACTCCTAAGTACAAATACACTAACTTAGAAGTACAAAATACACTAACTGAAAGAACAAGTACATCATCCAAAAAACCGAAGTCCAAAGCAAACTGAAAATCCAAAATACAAAACATAGAAAGAGAAGTTTGCTAATGCTGCAACTCGAGTACAAGTGTAGTAGTTCTTTTAGTATAAAATTGTTTCTCGAAACCTATCAACATAAAATCTGGTTTTAAAATCTCGGCACTCCGGAGCTTAAAAGTGAAACAATTGGTAATTTCAAAAAATGGATCTCAAGATACTCTGTGCTGAAAATTTGGATTCAAAATAAAATGTAAAGATTGTATCTCCCACCCTCCCATATCCCTCTCTCGTTTCCATCCCCACAAAATACACTAAAACCAAAGTATGCATCAGTGACAACCCGAGTAGTTACATACAAACATAAGTACATCTATAGTAGTTTTAAAGTGCAAACAAAATATCTTGAAACCTATGAGATATAGTTTTGAAGATCTCGACGCGAGGTGATCAAATGTAAAACTCTTCGTAATTTGGATAAACTGTTCTCAAGATATTTGATTTCAAAATTTCAGTTTTCAAAAAAAGGAGAAAACTTGATCTCCCAAACTTCTTGTACTCCTGCTCCTCTCATCTTCATCTCCACTTTTATTATCATTGCGGCACTTGGTGCACATGCAAGAATAACCGAATCCTCGGGTGCCTTCCAACATTTCTCATACCATGGAGGAGTGTCTATTGCAAAATTAAGTTGCTTAGTGATAAATCAGGGCAAAACATGTGAAGAGAATTATTAATGAAAGTTAATTAATTGGGGCTGGGCACCCCGTTGCCAGCTCTTTTTGCAAAATTATTGGATAAGCGGATGTATATATGCCACTAGTCCATTGGTGAAAGTCTGCCCAACAAGATTGAAAGATAAAACACCACATACTTCCTCATGAGCTATAAAACATTGACACAAATAAGGAGTAATAAAATTTTGAATTGTTTAAAGGTAGCACATGAAGTATTTACTTGAAATGGCAGAAAAATACCACATAGTAGGTAGTTGTGGTGGACACAAATGGCATAGGTTTTGGCTCAAGGTTTTGGATGCACGAGAAGCATTCCCTCTCAGTAAAAGGCTTTGGCTAGCAAGGTTGTTTGAAGCAAACACAAGTACGAATCGGTACAACAAAACTTACATAAGAACATATTGCAAGCATTATAAGACTCTACACTGTCTTCCTTGTTGTTCAAACACTTTAACCAGAAAATATCTAGACCTTAGAGAGACCAATCATGCAAACCAAATTTCAACAAGCTCTACGGTAGTTCTCCACTAATAGATTTAAACTACATGATGCAAGAGCTTAAACATGATCTACTTGAGAGCTCAAAACAATTGCCAAGTATCAAATTATTCAAGACAATATACCAATTACCACATGAAGCATTTTCTGTTTCCAAGAAAATAACAATAAGTGCTGCGGCTTTCAGCTTTCGCCATGAACATGAAAAATAAAACTAAGAACACAAGTGTTCAAATGAAAAAGCGGAGCGTGTCTCTCTCCCACACAAGGATTGCTAGGATCCGAATTTATTCAGAGAATGAAAATAAAAAAACGAAAATAAAAGCACACAAACGCTCCAAGTAAAGCACATAAGATGTGACGGAATTAAAATATAGTTTCACTAGAGGTGACCTGATAAGTTATTGATGAAGAAGGGGATGCCTTGGGCATCCCCAAGGTTAGACGCTTGAGTCTTCTTGAAATATGCAGGGATGAACCACGGGGGCATCCCCAAGCTTAGACTTTTCACTCTTCTTGATCATATTATAACATCCTCCTCTCTTGATCCTTGAAAACTTCCTTCACACCAAACTCAAAGCAATCTCATTAGAGGGTTAGTGCATAATCAAAAATTCACATGTTCAGCGAGGACACAATCATTCCCAACACTTCTGGATATTACCCAAGGCTACTGAAAGTTAATGGAGCAAAGAAATCCACTCAACACAGTAAAATAGGCAATGCGAAATAAAAGACAGAATCTGTCAAAACAGAACAGTCCGTAAAGACGAATTTTTTCGAGGCACTTAACATGCTCAGATCGAAAAGCTCCAGTTGAATGAAAGTTGCGTACATATCTGCGGATCACGCATGATTTTTTTCAAGATTTTACGAGTTTCCTACAGAGAGATCAACTCAAATTCGTGACAGCTAAAAATCTATTTCTGCGCAGAAATCCAAATCTAGTATCAACTTTCTATCAAAGACTTCACTTGGCACAAAAACGAAATAAACATGATAAGGAGAGGTTTCTACCGTAGTAACAACTTCCAAGACACAACAAAACAGTAGCAAAATAAAAAAACATGGGTTATCTCCCAAGAAGTGCTTTCTTTATAGCCATTAGATGGGCTCAGTAATTTTAATGATGCTCTCGCAAGAAATAAGAGTTGACGCAAAAGAGAGCATCGCAAGCAAATAAGAAACACTTTTAAGTCTAACCCACTTCCTATGAAAAGGAATCTTGTAAATAAACAAGTCATGTAAGCATAATGCAATAAGCATAGGAAAACAAGACAAGCGCAACTTCAAGATTTTAAGCAAAAAGAGAGGTGTTTTAGTAACATAAATCCCTACAACCATATTGTCCTCTCTCTTAAAGATTTTCAGTAGCATCATGAACAAACTCAACAATATAACTATCACATGAAACATTCTTATCATGAGCTACATGTATAAAATTATTACTCTCCACATAAGCATAGTTATTACTATTAATTGTAGTGGGAGCAAATTCAATAAGATAGCTATCATTATTATTCTCATCACCATAATCATCATATATACGAGGCATATTGTAATCATAATTAATTTTCTCCTCAATAGTAGGTGTACTGAAAATATAATAGTCATCATTGTAATCATCATATATAGGAGGTGAAGTATCATCAAAGTAAATTTTCTCCTCCATGCTTGGGGGACTAAAAATATCATGCTCCTCAAAACCAGCTTCCCCAAGCTTAGAATTTTCCATAGCATTAGCAACAATGGTGTTCAAAGCATTCATATTAATAACATTGCCATTAGCATGCATATAAAGTTCCATAGGTTTTTTAATTTTCTCTTCAAACACCTCATGTCCTAACTCAAGATAAATACTATAAAGATCTCTAATATTTTTGTTGTTTTCCATTAAGCCTAACTTGTGAAAATAAAAACAAGAGACAAAAAGATAAAATTGCAGAATCTAAAGGAGATACCTTCGAGCACTCACACACCGGCAATAGTGCTAGGAAATAGCTTAGTAGTCGGAGGATGTGAATACCTTTTACCTTACCTCCCCGACAACGGCGCCAGAAAATAGCTTGATGTCTACGCACGCTTCTATTCCTCGTAGACGGTGTTGGGCCTCCAAGAGCGAGAGGTTTGTAGAACAGCAGCAAGTTTTCCTTAAGTGGATCACCCAAGGTTTATCGAACTCAGGGAGGTAGAGGTCAGAGATATACCTCTCAAGCAACCCTGCAATTAAGATACAAGAAGTCTCTTGTGTCCCCAACACACCTAATACACTTGTCAGATGTATATGTGCACTAGTTCGGCGAAGAGATAGTGAAATACAAGTAATATGGATGATTACAAGTAGTAATTGCAATCTGAAATAAAAATGGCAGCAAGCGAACATGTAGCAGAACTTGTTGGAAACGGTGTTTCAATACTTAGAAACAAGGTCTAGGGATCATACTTTCACTAGTGGACACTCTCAACAATGATCACATAATTGAATAAATAAATAACTTCTCTTCACTTGTGCTACTCTGAATTACTCTCCTATTGGAATCACTAATCATCACGTAGCGGCAAAAGCTCCACTCAAAGCTCATCAAGTACTTGACAAACACCACTCATAGGGATATCCTCATCAAATCATAATCCAAGATAATACCATTGCAATTTAGACCGAGTACTAACATAGCATACACACTGTCAACAATAGCTATGAAAGGGGGAATAGATCACATCAATACTATCATAGTAATAGTTAACTTCATAATCCACAAGAGATTACAATCATAGCCTACGCCAAGTACTACATGATGCACACACTGTCCTCTTTACATCATGGAGGAGGAATAAACTACTTTAATAACATCACTAGAGTAGCACATAGATTAATAGTGATACAAAGATCATGATCACATAAAGATCACACCATGGGAGAGAGAGATGAACCACATAGCTACCGGTAGAGCCCTTAGCCTCGGGGAAGAACTACTCCCTCCTCATCATGGGAGACAGCAACGTCGATGAAGATGGCGGTGGTGTCGATGGAGATGACTCCGGGGGCAATTCCCCGTCCCGACGGCGTGCCGGAACAGAGACTTCTGTCCCCCGAAACTTGTCTTCGCGATGGCGGCGGCTACGGAACTCTTCGTGGAATATGACTCATTATTTTAGGGTTTTCGCGACGAAAGGAATATATAGGCGAAAGGGCGGCGTGAGGGGGTGCCCGAGGGGCCCACCCCATATGGCGGCGCGCCCCCCTCTCGGCCGCGCCCCCCTATAGTCTGGAGGCCGTGGGCCTCCCCCTGGCTTGCCCTTCTGGCTCCGTGTGTCCCTCGGAAAAATAGGAGGTTTGGCTTTTGTTTCGTCCAATTCCGAGAATATTTCCCGTGTAGGATTTCTGAAACCAAAGACAGCAGAAAACAGGAACTGGCGCTTCGGCATCTTGTTAATAGGTTAGTACCGAAAAATGCATCAAAATGATATAAAGTATGGATAAAACATGTTGGTATTGTCATAAAACTAGCATGTAACATAAGAAATTATAGATACGTTGGAGACGTATCACCTGGTCCACCATGTTTTTAGAAAACTATGTGTTACCTATTGCCATTATTCCCTAAAAAAACCTATTGCCATGAAAATCGTGAGGATACATTTCGTCTGTGGCACTAAATGTTTTTGTTTTGGTCTAGTTGAGCATTTGAGGCGCCCGCGGATGGGCTAGAGGCTAAGGGGGTGTTTTTTGGGTTTTTTTTTCCAGCTTTTCAAAAGCAAAAGCCTGCAAATCCAAACAAACATGTGGCTTCCAAAGGTGTTTGGTCTAGTTGAGGATTTGAGGCGCCCGCGGATGGGCTAGAGGCTAAGGGGGTGTTTGTTTAGGCATTTTCAGCTTTCCAAAAGCAAAAGCGAACAAATCCAAACAAACAGGTGGCTTTCAAAGCTGGCTTTGCCAAAGCTAAAGCACCTAAGGGCATGAGCAATGGTGGCAGCTACATGCTACTTTCCCACGTAAGCACGAAGCAAAAAAGAAAATGAAGCAGTGGTTGTGAAGAAAAATAGTCCAATGCATGCTACTGCCTCACTGGGCCTCACTATCACTTTGTACACAAATACTTTTTCTTCCCATAGAGTAGCGTCGGTCCACCACTTTTCCTTCTTTTCTCTTCTCTCTCTTCCCTTTCCTCCTTTCTTCTAGCTTTATCTGTTGAGGATGTAGCCTCCCCTGCAAGAGACTAGTTCGTCTGCCAGGCAGCTACTTGCAGGTTCAGCCTGACATCCGAGCCTAGTTGGCATTTGGGGCAGTGAGTTGAGGCTAGGCGTTGGCCATGCCCTAATATGCAAAGATGTGGAAGCACGTTTTGAGGTGTTTTCGGCAGCTTTCCCATTAACAAACGAACCGTTATTTGCACTCGCCCATTTCATTTGAACTATTTACAGAAGATTACCACCCATTGACCGAATCATTTTTCCCGTGCATACGAGGGATATGCACACAAGGATTTGGCCCGTACGCACCACCGACCCCCAATTAGGCCGCCGCCACCACACCACCGGCGACCCTCCTTCTCCGACGTTCCCCTCCGTGCCCTGCCGTCTCCCTCCGTTTCCGGCCAATCTCTTGTCATTGCCTGACTCAGCCCTCCCAGATCGAGCGCGCCAAGCACAAAACCTGAGCAAACCAAGCAGCAGCCGACGGTTTGCGCGAGCGACAGGCAGGCAGTGGAGCAACATACAGGCGGCCGACGCGAGCGACGGGCAAGCGGCCAGCGCATGCGCAGGAGCCAGCAACAAGCAGTGGGGAGAAGTTAATCCATGGCTAGATGCGTTTTTTCTTTTAATATGGCGTCATGTTTGATGTTCGTCTCCAACAATAATGGGTAGGCGCGGCTGATTTGATTGATATGTGTAGAAACAAGAAATGGTGTAAACCTGATTTTCCATGAACTGATTCGTGGCTGAAGATCAAGTGAAAAGTGGTATATGTTTCATATAGTAACCAAAACTAATACAATGTTTTCGGAATTATGGGTATTTTAGACAATTCATCCGTTCACAACCAAATAGCCAGTCAAGTTGCCAAACAGGGAAACTCGAAACAACAGCTTTCCTGTGCAGCAGCTTTTTCTGCACAACAGCTTTCCCTGCATAGTCACCCAACCACAACCCAAATAAACATGCCCTAAGTGTCCTCTCTGCTTGGGGCAGGCTGTACCTAGCGGGCATCCTAGTTTCTACCCCCCCCCCCCAAATTTCACCCAATTTGCATATATGAATGAAAATAACAACAAATAAATTAAATATAATAGCTAATAAATTACCACTAATTAGGCTCACACAGAGTTCATACATCATAGTACCACTACCATACCATAGTACCACTACCATAGTACAGAACCCAAGTTTCAAATGACACAGACTTCTACACCTATTCTTTTGGTGTCAGTTGCCTAGATCTATACGGTCAATCATCTAGATAGGTTTTGCCTTGTACCTGACATGGATCGTTGCCAATATCTTTAGTAATTGGCTGAATGAGAGTGTTGCCAATATGATCATAGGTTTAAACTACTTATTAGGGTGGGAGCGCTTGCCGTTATTCGGTCGCTTTGGCGATGTAGAAATGATAAGGTTTTTAACAATAAAATATTTCTCTTATGCAGGTTATCTACCAGTGTAGTTCTTTGCTCTGTTCATGGTCATCTATTTAGCGTATGGAGTATTACGACCTTTACGGAGGTGTCTACACGGTTGGAGGACACGGCGAATGAATTTATTATCCAACATGGATGGTAGCATAGTTTGCGGCATGATCCACCACCTGGTGAAGAGACGCCGCCATGGGCCATGGCTTGGGTGAGGTCCTCCTGCTTGATCAGGAGCACCGCCTAGGTGCCTATGGTGTTGGCCTTGATCTAAAGATCTAGAATGAGTTTGGCATCTTTCTCTCGGGGGCGTCTTCGGATTCATCATTTTATTTATTTTATTTTATTTGGTAGAAATAAAATGAAATAAAGTGACATGAATTTGATGATATTATTTTAATTGACAAATCCACAAAAATAACACGATGCTAGTAGAAACTAAGGTTAGACATGGGATGAAATCTATGACGCTCGCAATTGAATTCCAATACCATTTTATGGCAGCCAATCTAGTTGTTATGGGAAACACATGTGAATTCTTTGATTCTAGCCTTAAATAATATGAGCCAAATAAGCTCTAACTAAAAGTTTGACCAAGAATAAACCTGAGGTTAGATGGTGAAAGAAAAATAACACTCCGAGCCCACCAGAGTTCAAACATTAGGTTTAACACTTTGGTGTTGCATAAAAACGGAATATATTCTGCAATGAAATAATTTGGCAAGTTCTTTTTTTTTTTGAGAGAGAAAAGTTTGGCTAGCAAATACTTTGATGGGCCTAAATCAAACACACCCATTGGGCTGTAGAAGCTTCCTTACCAAAAAGAACCCTTTGTGGGCTTTGACCGTGTCACCCACTCCATGGACTCCGCCGCCCTAATCTCGCCATTCCCTTGGCCCCCAAATAAATTTCCTCTGCTAATCGCGGCCACGGAGTGAGGAATTCCGATGGCGACGCCCAACGGCTGCCCGGATCCGCCCGCCGCCGCCGCCGACGGGCCGTACATCCCGGCGGAGCTGATCCCCGACATCGCCAAGCACCTGACGAACCTCAACGACATCTTCGCCCTCCGCGGCGGCTGCCGCGCCTACCGCGCCGCGCTGCCGCTCAGCCGGGACCTCCTCGCCGCGCAGCCGCCGTGCCTCCTCGTGCCCCACTCCGCCACCTCCCACTCGCTGCCCCTCTTCAACCTCCTCGAGCCCGGCTGCCCCTCCTTCTCGCTCGCCCTCTTCCACGTCCCCGACCGCCGCCTCCACCGCTTCCGCGCCCGCCTCCCCTTCGCGCGCACCGGCGGCGTCCTCACCTCCGACGGCGCCCAGGTCGTCGCCGTCGACGCCGCCGCCGCCGGCGAGATCATCGTCACCCACCTGCTCTACGGCGCGCAGGCCCGCCTGCCCAAGCCCCCGCTGCCGCACGACCGCGTCATCCTCACCGGCGGCCACCTCTTCGCCCCCGCCACAGGCCGCACCGACGTCCAGTGCTGCAGCCCCTGGACGAGCCCCCAGTGGACCGTCGCGTCCTACGGCGGCGAGCACGAGATCCAGGACTGGCACATCGTCAACGGCGTCCTCTACGGGTTCCTCCCCACCTGCGGCCTCGTGTCGGCTTCGCCCTCCAAGGACAGTTCCTCCTCTTTGGATATATGGCACCATGGGGGCGAGTTCGACCCGCAGGTCCTACTGGCTATGCAGGAGACCAAAGGCGCCCCGCTGCTGGGGGACTGCGGCGGCGAGGTCCTGCTTATCTTCAAGGTGGGATCCATCGACCCCGCCTACAAGATTTTCCGGTGGGACGCCGACGAGTTGATGTGGGCGGCGGCGACGAGCCTCGGAGGACGGACGCTCTTCATTGGCTTCGACGACTTCGCCGCGTGCATTGGTCCAGATGTTCCAGGGATCCGCGGAGACTGCGTGTACGGATCGTTGCCATGGGCTGGGGGCTGGAGCGAGTATTCTATGATCGATGGGACCTGTAAATGCTTCACAGCAAAATATCCGGGCGAACCAGGGGTTGGTTTCACAAGACCACAGGTTTGGGTGCTTCCAAGCTTGTTCTGCAACTGAGGTTAGGCGGAATCGCTCACAAAGGTAATGATCATTCGCTTGCCTTGATAAAAGGTGTTCATCGCAACTTGCAAAACATGTAGGAGTAGTTTTTCATCCCTTAAATAGCAAAATGCATAGTTTGTTTGAATGTTATTATTGTCTGAATTGAATAGATATCATGGTTTCTGTCAAGAATATTCTAGGTTTGTAATTTGCAGGCACAACAGCCAATTTTTGGCTCGGCTGTAACAGTGCCCAAGTTCTGTCATTTGTACTTTTTCAAGGAAAAAAATAGATAAAGCTACCACCTGAAATCTCAAACATATAGTTAGTGTAAAAAACAACATTTTTTGCATGTCAGGACATAGGATTGTGGATACAAACAATGCAGCCTACCATGATCTTATTTGAAGGTTCTCGGAATGACTTATTGTTTCAGGACCATGACAAATTTGTCTTGCATGTCTTCTCTGTATTGAGTTCACCTGTAGCAATTATTGTTCGATCCATTTCACCTTCTGCTCCATATAACCTAAACAAGGCATTTGTGCACAACAGGCAATTACGCAATCTTAGTCATTGCCTATCTTTAGCTGTTCAAATTCAGCTCATGCATTAGCAATTTGTCCCTTTGCTTCAGCTTTTCATGACCTTCGAGGGACTACAATCCATGTTGTAAACTGTTTTAAACTGGTTGTGAGCTGAATGAAATTTGGCGTCTCCGACGCCTCCCTTTGTTAAAAAAAAAAGAGGCATTTCTGCACTATTTTATTTCTATTGTCTCCCTGAAGTGTGGAGTGTTTTCTAACGGCCTAAATGCAACAGATGTATATTCATCATACCTTTTCTTTTAGTGATGTTTGCTTGGAGTTTTATTTTACTGATCTATATTTGTAGAACTTATGTGGTCTTTTTGTTGTTCCTGCAGAACCTGATTTGGATGAAAGTCTCCTTGCAATGTGCTTAGTTTTTCTGTTTCCCTGCTAATATTGGATTGGAGAAATAAGTGAACCAGAGGCTTCCCAGTGCGGTTAGCTGTAGCCGATGTCGACAGCACCCTGTTGTGAAGCCGAAGTGGAGTTGTTGCATATTGTTGTGTTTTGATGCAACGAAGGGCCATGATTCAGTTGAGATTGTTGGAACTATTATTTTCACAAGTTTTACTACCGGGATAATTTTGATTCACCTTCAAGGATAAAAAAATAATACTCCGTACTACCGTTGTCTATAGAAGGACGTCTCAACTTTGTCAAAATATGCATGTATCTAGACATATTTTAGGGTGTAGATATATACAAATTTAGACAAAGCTAAGACATCCTTTTATAGAGACTATCGGGATGATTTTGATTCACTCCAAGGATAAAATAATAATACTACCCTATTGTAATGTTTCTGATTGCATCTTAGATAATTTGTTTCAGCTTCGTTATGATTTATACTTTGTGGTCAGCTCAATGTCATAATCTTACAATAGCCAACTGTAGCGGTGAAGATCTGATGCTACCGTTTTTTAAGTAGCGTTGGCTTGAGCCTGGCATGTAAACATAAGAGCATCTCTAGCAGATCCTGCAAAACAAGTTAAAATTTGTAAAACATGTTAAAATTGTAAAAGTCTGGCAGTTGGTTAGGTTTGATCCGCCGATCACATCTGTATCCACGGACCCATCTCTCCTCCCACGCGGCCTCAAAATCATGCACGGCTGTTTGAATATCATGCCACCGAGCCTCGATTCCGGCCAAATCTGTGCCATGTTCCATTGGATTCCAGGCGAGCGGCGCATGCGGAGAGCAAAAATCAAGGGAGGAGATAAGACCAAGACCCCTATACGTGGGTGAAAAAACTACACTCTCATATGTGCAACCAAACATGAGTGTTTTGCATCAGCCGAGTTAATATCGGGTGTGTGCAACCTATATCAAATAAAAGGGGATAGTTATCCACCAGGTGTAGAAAAAAGCTTTACAGGCTACCAAACAAAGTGCAGAACATGGTCCGGAGCTCATTTTGAACGAGCTATGCCCCTCAAGAGCGTAAACAATGGACGGGGCTACCCGAGGGTATCTTCTCGCTACGTGAGGGCATCTTCCCACACTGGCTAGTACATGATGGCTATCACAAACGTATAAAAAACTTATTAGAGATGGTTTTACACTTTTACCAGATGCCGGCACACATTGATCAGTGATATCACAGAAGTACGCTCTTACCCCTCACGCTTGTGTACATAGAAAAAAAATCGATACCTTAGAAACGACTTAATTGGACATGTGAAGCTGTAACATGGTTGTTAATCACGTAGAAATAATATTATTGCAGCATTTTGGGCTCAAAATACATGTCTGGTTTCTGTCCTCCTGTTTAAGAGGATTTTTATTTTTCGGAGAAAACAGAGGATATCTCATTTGACGCCATGTTACAGATATGATTGAACGTCTGAACCTAGCAAACTTGAACTTAGCCCGTTAACTTTGTATTTCTGGAATCTAACTGTTCAAACTTAAGTTAAAGCACTGAACATCAAAATTTGTGCAAGTATCAATTAGATGAAAATACATTATTAATAGAATAATAACAATCAATATCTAATTCCACTGAACCCTCTTATGGAGTATCACTTTGGTGCACAATAAAGCCAATGCAATAAATATGAAATAGATGTAAATACTCTTTATTATTTGCCTATAGGGCACTATCTCCAACATATGTCACTAAGCTTGTGATATTTTCCTTGCCCTTCCTCTAGTCGTCTATGGTATCCCGCATCTAACCGACTAAACTATCTCATGTTGAACATGGTAGGCTGTCAGCAAACGACGCTAGCATTGGCTGATAATGGCTTGTATTTTGCATACCCAACGAGACCGCGAAGCCTGTGGGGAGAGCCGAGAAGCCCATGTAGATGCCAAGGGCAGTGAAAGATACACAAGTTGATGCACCCAGTGCGGCTCTTTGCGGGCACGCCACTAAGACTTCCCCTTGCATCCCAAGTCCTGAGGATGATCATCAGCCAGGCTGTTGGCCATCTCATTCGCAAGCATAAATTGGAGGTCCGCCGCATCCGAGCATACTTTTGCAGTGTTGTTGCTAGACAGCCGTGCCCATCTCCCTGAACCTACCTAGCACGCAATTCCACAACAAAAGCTATATTTTGGGGTACTCCAATATCTCATACTCTGTGTAATATGTGAAGGAATACGTGGACCCACTTCATAGTAAATTCTGAACAAACGGTGGCAAGTTGAGGACAGGGTTAAATTTGGAGAAGAGCTTAGTATATATACTACTAGGGTACCTATTAGAGCTACAGGGGATAGTCATAACTTTGATGAAACTAACTAATTTTATCATGATCTTCAGGACAATCAGTATAGCAAGGACAGTCATAAAACTTCTATGCTCAACCAACCGGCAGAAGTGAAACCGCAGCCTACTGAAGAAACAAATTGAAAGACTATAATTTTCACGTGGTGCACTCAAGAGTTTATTTCCGTTCCAACACTGTGTATTTCTGATATGGTGACGCTACCACATTTAATTTTTGTGGCACACTGAACCGAAATTTGAAAAACAAAATCTTGGAGAATTATGGATATTTTTTACATGCTTTACTACTTTATAACAAAAATTATCCACCTTTATGGATATTTTCATAGTAGAGATTACTAAATAAGTAAAGCACAACACACTATTTTGCAATCAGATTGGTCCTTAATATATGAGTTTGCCAGATTTATTGACATGCCAAATGCTGGACCCAAATTTCATAAGGTGGTTGAACTTGTATGGACCACCAGGACGTCATTCCATTTGCTGGCTGAAAATGCAACAATGACATTACCCATGTTCAGCGAGAAATGACACACTATCGCAGACTAAGAACAGATTTAACAATTGGTTTTCAGAACGTTAAAGTATTTAAGGATTCTGATGCTTTCCATATCTTGATGTAGTTCTCTCTGTTAGTATTATGGGTAGTTCTTGCAAACAACAACAACAACCACAACAGCAAAACTTTTTTCCTAGCAAGTTGGGTTAGGCCAGATATAAAAAGAAAATACAATTATATTAGAATATCATTGTGCTCCTCCGCATGGTGACGACGTGCCGGGCGTACGCTGCATCCTCCCCTAGCCCTCCTCACACTGCACAATCCCTCCCGCCGTCGGCGCTTGGGCGTCGTCTGGCAAATTCCACATGGCACGGCGGCGGCGGTGTCGTTCGCTCCTCGTCTTCAGCGGAAGTGAGATCGGGTGACGGCGACCACGACATGGTTGCGTCGACAGCAGGCAGCGGCGTTAGTGGGCAGAGTTGGCACGGAGGCTTGGCTCGATCTGACCCCAGATGCAGGGACGAAGCCAGGAACTCACATCAAGGGGGGCCAGTTGTGCATGTGATTTGATTGAGGGGGGCTGAACTTGCTAAAGTACCGTGATAAAGGAGCTGCCATGGCTTGTATTACTAGGAAAATCTTGAGCATAGGGGAGGCGTAGCCCCTGCTCGTCCCCCCCCCTTGAATCCGTCCCTGCCCAGATGGGCTTTGGTGTGTGGAGGACGTCCATGCGGTTACTCTAGTTGATGCTCCGCCAGCTATACGCGAAGGTACCCAACGCTACTTGCGCATCACAATGATGTTTGGGGCAGCAGCTCTGGGCACGGCGGTGGTGGTTTCCTCCTTCACTAGATGCGGTCGGCCAGTTTGGAACGAGTTGGGGAGGCGTGGCTGCCGGTGAAACCTATTCCCAACTTCGGTTATGGCGCGCTATGGCGACACGTTGTGTCGTTACCTTGATGAAGGCATCATTGTCGCAGCCAACATCTACCTACTAGTTCGTGCTGCTCTAGGGGAAACCTAGATCTAGGTATCCTGAATCGAATGATGGCGGCGCTTTCTACGTCGTTCTACATATTGGAGCAACTGCTGGATGGTGGTGGTAAGTGGTGGAGTGGTGTGCATATATTGTGTTGACGAAGGCGAATTTTGGGGGTATGGCGCAGCGAGGGCCTCGGTGATGCATATTATGTAAGTACTACCCATGTATTTTACTCATGAATAAATGACATGAATTTGATCAACCTATATCTGAAGCACCGCCTATGTCCCTGAACCTGAGCGCCGGGAGCGCTCGCCGTGGTCGAGTGCTCCCGGCGCTCAGGTTCAGGGACATAGGCGGCGCGGCGGCGGCGGCATCGTAGCATGGGCGCGTTCGACGAGTTGCTACGGGTGCTGAACACGCGTCCATGGTCGCCACCAGGGGTGCCGGCATGGCCACCAGAGATGAGCCGCATAAGCACCGATGTCGCGCACTGTCTGACATATACTCGCCGATGTTCAATCTCCCAAGGCTCGTCGTCAGCGGCGCATGCATCGGGCCCTACGTGCGGCCGCTCGCTGTGGAAGTAGGAGGCGTATGCGTAGGTTGCACGGCGCCGAGGGTGGGCGCGCACGGCGTCGAGGCTGGGCTCAAGCGGCGGCGATGGTGGGGCACGGGTTCCGAGCAAGGTATCTTTAGGAGCCCGATGCCGATGATCATCGCCTAAAATTATCCGCGCCAATTCGAATTCCTGTTTTTAGTTTCATTTTTACATGTTCTATTCTGCGCTGGAGCTAATTTCGTCAGAACTTGCGTTTATTTTTTCGATCTCTGTTGGAGATGCTCTAACTTCGCTGAATATGCTGCATTGGATGTCAGGCGCCAGCTGATCGCATTGGGTAAGTCCTCGTTAATCTGCATGTTATTTACTGCCTCCTAAAGATCCATATATTCCACTAGCGCTTGGACTGATGGAATTTCTTTGATCATGTGCGTCCATGCATTACCAGGTAAGGCATCGGCCACAAACGCTCTCAGGCTGGCCGGCTTCACGTGAAAGAATTTACAATGCCTCCAGAATTCACACTCATAAACGCTATATATACAGATTCGAGGGCACTATACATGGCCAAATTACCCATCTCTCCTCCTCCCACGCCGCCTCAAAATCATGCACGGATGTTTGAATATCGTGCCACCGAGCTTCGATTCCGGCCAAATCCGTGCCATGTTCAAGTGGATTCCAGACGAAGCAGGCGAGCAGCGCATGTGAGAGCGACACAGGTTCGAGTTAGTCCCCTGAGCTAGCTAGCTTTTTTATCTGCTAGAGGTGCTCTGAGATCAGTCAAAAGATGGAAATGCAGTATGTCTAAACGCAAGGCAAGAGCATGGTGCATGCGAAGGACAGACACTGGCCGGACCAGAGTCCAAAGGCAACTGCATCGGATATTTTTTCCATAATCGTGGAGATAAGGAGCACCAGAACACACGGCCGTTAAGTAGCCACAGGCACTCCTACTCCCCACAAGGCCACAACCTCCCGGTTAACATGGCCGCCTCTGCAAGATTCACTGCCTTAGCATACTTCTACTGTCTGCTGCTCCTCACCATGGCGTCTGCAGGAGACGTGTTCGACCATGGACGCCATGGCACCAGCCTTTCCCAGGTCCAGGAGGCCAAGACCTCGAGGTGCTCTCCAGCCAGCGTAGCCGGCCCACCAAAGCCGCTTCTGATTGCCGCACCGTCCGATGCAGGGGAGTACCCCGTGGTTGTGTTCTTGCACGGCTACCTCGCCAATAACTACTTCTACTCCCAGCTGCTCCAGCATGTCGCCTCCCATGGCTTCATCGTCGTCGCTCCTCAGGTACGTACTCTCGAAAAACCATGCTAATTTCAGCATCATCGTGGCGATGAACTTTCTTCTCAAGCTCAAGCCAGCGAATTAATTGCAGCTCTACACGTTCTCCGGGCCCGACACCACCGGAGAGATAAGCTCAGCGGCCGCCGTCATAGACTGGCTCGCCGACGGCGGCCTGTCCTCCTCGCTCCCGCCCAACGTTCGCCCCAACCTGACCGCTGTAAGTTGCCCATGCAATCGAGCGATTCCTCTGTACCCATAATTCAGCGAGGCAGACACTATTAAGAACTTAGTAAGAACTAAGAAGTAGTGAGTACTAACGATTCCATTACCAGGTGTCCATTTCCGGGCACAGCCGCGGTGGCAAAGTGGCATTCGCGCTCGCGCTGGGCCACGCCAGGACCTCCCTGCCTCTCGCAGCCCTCATCGCCGTCGACCCCGTGGACGGCATGGCCCCCGGCAGGCAGACGCCCCCGCCCATCCTCACGTACAGAGAAACCTCGCTGCGCGTCCCGGGGCCGGTCATGGTCATCGGCACGGGCCTCGGCGCCCTGCGCCCGCCGTGCGCGCCGCTGGGCGTGAGCCACGCCGAGTTCTACCGCGAGTGCGCGGCGCCGGCGTGCCACCTCGTGGCCAGGGACTACGGGCACACCGACATGATGGACGACGTGACGGGCGGCGCCAAGGGCCTGTGCAAGAGCGGCGGGGCCAGGGCGCCCATGAGGCGGTTCGTCGGCGGGGCCATGGTGGCGTTCCTCGAGAAATGGGTGGAGGGCCGGCCAGAGTGGCTCGACGGCATCAGGGAGCGGCCGGAGGTGGCCCCCGTGGTGCTGTCCGCCGTTGAGTTCCGGGATGCAGGGACTAGGATCCATGGTGTCATGTTGCCTGCTTAAGTAAGTTTAGTGGACAGTATGAGGGACAGCTAATAATGGAGTACGTAGGATAAACTGGTAGTAAGTAGGATCTTAATAAGGTGATGAGGGACTGTAAAATCTTTGTTGGAAACAGATCGGTTCATAGATAGCAATGACTAGGATCCATGGTTGCCATGGTAAGTTTAATGGACAGTGTGAGACAACTAATAATGGAGTAGGATAAACTAGTACTCCTTCGGATTTATATTACTTGATGCTAACATAGATGTATTTAGACATATTTTAGGTATAGAAATATCTATTTTAGCATCAACTAATATAAATCAGAAGGAGTAGTAAAATCTTTATTAGAAATAGATCGATCCATAGCTCAATATACAATGCCGGCAAAAATTCAATTCGGCTCTACCAAAAAATTATATTTCGGAATATCGAAAAAAGTTAACGGAAAATTCTACATGTACATCTCCGAGGAACCAGTATTTTTGGTGGTCTACGTAGAAAAGAGAAAATTTATCTTTTAAAAAACCTAATTTTTAGCATTGAATTTTGTCTATTTTACACACGCCACACAATAAGTCGGTTCTTCGTGAAACGACTTTGTCAGCGCGGATTTTTTGTTTTCATTTTTTCTAAAATTTTAAAATATGTGTAATATGCATTTTAAAATAAAGGGAGCATATGCTCCCATGTGCTAAAACATCATTCCTATGCCGGCCACTTTTAAGTTTTAACTGGTATGGCACCGGAGGAATGACTCAAGAACCTTCAACTCCACGGCGGTGGAAACATTTGGGCACGATTCATTTTTTGACAGCCAGTTGTCTTCAGTATGCATTTTCTGGTACCCTATATCCCGTGCTTTTTCAGCATGCTGTTTCCAGGCAGTGAAGTTCAATGGTAGTCTGCCTAGTGCGACCGCGTCTGTAAAGCAATAACAAGCAGCAGTTGAACTGCATCAACAACTGAGAAGCCTTTTTAGGATAAATCTTCGCAGGTTGCAACTTGCAACAGTGCCAATATCCATGCTCATTCAGAACATACTTGACCATCAACTATCAGAATATTAACAGAAATAACAGGACAGAGCGTTTCCAAGCTGGTAAGGCACAACAATGACAATAAATGGTGACTCAACATCTCTTCGAAATGATCAAAGGTTTCAGTACCCTAGGTCTACGTTTCAGAATGCTCATATAAGCCAGCAGTGCAATTAGGAGGGGAAGAAACTCCATTCTGATTACAGAGCGGGATACTTGCTAGTAGAATAGGGACAGTAGTGCGGGAGTTTCTTATCGTAGAACAACTGCTGCATTTCTCACGGCCAGATATCTTTGGACATATTCATCTGGAAGATTTCTTATTTGCTTGAACACCTCTGGATCAGCATAGCGCAGCTTGGTCCTGGGATCTACGTATGGTGCCTACATGAGATTTACAGGTTAACAGATCAGACTTGCAAGTACTCCATATTGGACAATGAAAACGGCATGTATGTATGTAGCAATAGATAAGTCATACACGACACAGTTCATCCTGTGCTGCTGAAAATCTAATATCAGCGATGGCATGTATGTAGCAATAGATAAGTCATACAAACCACAGTACTTGAATTGGTTGATGAGATACATCATCTTTGGTCATACTTACTAGGAACAAAAAATTTAGCAACCTAGATGTTTTTGTTAGTTATATATGCTACTTCCCCTGTACAAAAACATAAGATGTTTTGGTAGGCTAGATGGAGGTAGTATGTTTCTATTTCATGCAAACACCTACATCATCTAGATACAATCTTAAAACAAAATCGACGCTAGGGCTGCTTTCCCTATCTCCAATCCAATGCCCGAGTTTGACCAATAAGGTTGTTACAACATTTTGACTGGTTTATTTATTTAGGTAACATCGGCATGGGGTTGGGGAGGGGGCAACGTGAACTATTGATACAGATGTCAGCAAAGTAATGTTCAAGTTGTACATGGATTACTAACAGATTATAGTTGGAGATGTCCCACAAAGTTTGTGATCCTTCGTAATACTAAGTTGTAAATAACTTAAAGGGTGTACATAAAGTATGGTACTCTTGCCTATTGAATGATGTCTCGTTCCCTGGTATAGAGAATTTGTTTTGCTTTCCGGATCAATTGGTAGCTGCTGTGATGGATTCCTGCCTATTCATGTTTTGATGATACTCTCTAAACCATGCATCCAGCTAAAATTCAATATATGCTCATCTTAAAATCCAGATTTCTCCACTGTATCAGGAGGCTGATTGATTTTTTAATGCATGATTACATAAGAATATTTCCATAAATTAATCCCTGATTACCAAACAATCTTTTATAGAAAGGGGATTTAGGGGAGTGGGCATGGGAGAGGGGATTGGATGAGGATGGGGGATTCACCAAATCCCCAGACATCCCCAATCCCCTTGGGACCTAAACTACACCCCTGCCAAACAAGGACTAAAAGGTTGTAACAGTATTATATTAAACTGACATTATATTAGCCCTGCCACATGGATATATGTACATACACAAAATTTAAAGTAGCCAGAACACAATAAAATCTCAGAAACATTGCAAAAAAGGTACAGTCAATAAGGAAAACTGGAGTAAACTCTCATGAACAGAAACAATAAAATTGGCGTAAGCCGGCTAGAACAATGTCTGCTTGGAGCTTCCGATGGACCGTATATACTGCAACCCACCTTTCACATTATTTGGCAGTATTTTTACAGTACTTGAAATTCACCATATACAGTCAAGTTTCAGTAATCAGAAATAAACTGACTACTGTTATTTCGTTCCAACCTACGCAAAACTTGATCCCACAAAATGAAATGATAGATTGCTCACATAAACTTATCTTGTCAATAATCCATCTGCCGTACTTTCAAAAAGTGTGCTCTTGGTTCATTTATACAAGATAAGTAAAGCCAGTGAAGAACCCTGAATTAAATGTTTTTTGAAAGCACAAATAAGATATATAGAAATACCATCATGGACATTGGACAGTCTCAAGCACAAATATTATGTTTTGTTGATTCCTACTGGTACTGAACCAGCCTCTAAAAACTTGCTGAGTTTTCTTATAAGCCAGGTATTGGGCAAACAACATAACTAAATCAAAGTGCCAGCTTATCCCTTTGAACTTATAGGCCGTGTTAAGGACGGCAGAAATTTTGATTCTCTGGGATTTTTTGTAAGGTACACATGCACTTTTGCGTACACACACGCAGTTTAGCATTACAAGTAAACATAAAACACAGCATTATGATCTATTTCGAATATAAATATCTTTGATTTTTAAAATTATTGTTTAGAAACACTACAGGGTATGTATATAAACATGAGAAGTTCAGTACAGGGTTGAAACTTACCTCAAAACCTGTTACGTCACAGTATCTCTTCGGTGGATAAATGGATGGCGGCGACTGAATATTTAGATCTGCATCAAACACAATACTATGAACATTGTATTTACCAGACTTTGCTCTAAAAACTACACATGTCGACCAATTCGACACATCAGTAACATAATTTAACTAATATCAGTTATTTTTATACTATCCAGCCTTATCCTCGTAAGGAGATAAACAAGTTCAGATAGGAGCTGTCTAATCATCTTAGCAAGACAGCTAATTGTTACAGGAGAAGAGAAAACTAAGCAAAAGCCAGCAGCCTATTAATTTTACAGCATGGCATTCAATCAAGCACAAGTGCAGAACCAACTTTTATCCAACAGAATTACACCCCGAAAATGGAAAACGTAAACGATGAAGATTTAGGCAGAAGTTATTGCATCCAAGGCCTAAGCTAAACTCTAAGTATGTACTTTGTAATAGCATAAGAAGTTCCAATTGCTGCTATGTGTTAGGACCCAAAAAAAGGCACAATGCACAATCTCAAAGGGCTGTTGGTCAAAAGATTCTTCTATCATATAGCACCAATTCTCAATCTGGAGCCACCACAAGTTTATAGGGCTGAAGTGGATCATAAATTCTCTTGAAACACCTAAACAAACTACAATCGTACTTGTCCGCTAACCAAGAAGCGCAGCAGAGGAAGGCCTAAAATCTACGACTCCACTTGATTTGCAGATACAACTGAGAAATTCAGCAGCGGAAAGGTATCAAGGCGCTCACTCACAGTTGGGGCGGTCCGGGGGGAGCGAGGTGGCGTCGGCGGCCTGGAGGAGGAAGCGGAGGTGCTTCCACTGGCGGCCACGGGACTGGCCCTTGGGGTACTTGTCCGCCATCTGCACCTTCTTGAACGCCATCGTCGGCGCCAGCAGCATCTCGTTCCTCTGTATGTCCGGCTCCATAATCCTCCTCCCGCTTCGATTTCACGACTAGGAGGGGCCCCGACTAGCGTCCAGCACCTGCTTCAGTCACCGGTGGAGGGAGAAGAGGGGCGGCGGCGAGAGGCTCCGAGAAGTCAGGAGGAGGACCCGGCGGCGGTGGTCGGAGTTTGGAGAAAGGAGAAAAAACAAAATTGTGTGTTGTGCTTTACTTGTTTAGTAATCTCTGCTATGAAAAATATCCATAAAGGAGGATATTTTTTGTTAAGAAAATAGCAAATTATGTAAAAAACATCCGTAAGTCTACTGATTTTGTTTCAAATTTCGGTTCAATGTGCCACAAAAATTAAATGCGGCAGCGTCACCATGTCAGAATTAGACAGTGTTGAAATTGAAATAAACTCTTGAGCACAGTACGTGAAAATTATAGTCTTTCAATTTGTTTCTTCAGTTGGTTGAGCATAGAAGTTTTATGACTGTCCTTGCTATACTGATTGTCCTGAAGATCATGATAAAATTAGTTAGGTTCACCAAAGTTATGACTATCCTGTAGCTCTAATAGGTACCCCAGTAGTAGTATATATACGAAGCTCTTCTCCACATTTAACCTGTCCTCAACTTGCCACCGTTTGTTGAGAATTTACTATGAAGTGGATCCACGTATTCCTTCACATATTACATAGAGTATGAGATATTGGAGTACCCCAAAAGATAGCTTTTGTTGTGGAATTGCGTGCTAGGTTGATTCAGGGATAAGAACACGGTTGTCTAGCAACAACATTGCAAAAGTATGCTCGGGCCCGACCGAGGCACCTTTTGTGCTTGCGAATGAGATGTCACACAGCTTGGCTAATGATCATCCTCAGGACTTGGAATGCAAGGGGAAGTATTAAAGGCGTGCCCGCAAAGAGCCGCACCGGGTGCATCGACTTAATTATGTATCTTTGACTGCCGTCGGCATCTACATGAGCTTCTCGGCTGTCGCCACAGGCTTCGCGGGATCGGCGGATATGCAAAGTAGATGCCATTATCAGCCAAATGTTAGCGTTGTTTGCTGACAGCCTACCATATTCAGCATGATAGAGTGGCCAGGGTCAGTCGGATGCTGTGCATCATTGAAGACGGGAGGAAGTAATAAAAAATATTACAAGCTTAGTGACATATATGTTCCATCTGTCGTGTTGGGCTGTCAACTGATAAGAGGGTTCAAGGGAGTTAGATATTGATTGTTATTATCCTATTATAATGTATTTTCACCCATTTGATACTTGTACGAATTTTGATGTTCAATGCTTTAACTTAAGTTAAAACAGTTAGATTCCAGAGATACAAAGTTAACAAGATAGGTTAAATTTTGCTAGGTTCAGACCTTCAGTCCTATATGTAACATGACGTCAAATGTGTGAGTTAGATATACTCTTTTTTTTTCCAAAAGGAAAAATCGAAAAGTATCCTCTTAAGCATGAGGGTGGAAACCAGACATCTTTTTTGAGCACAAAATGTTGTAATAATATTATTTTGACGTGATTAACAACTTCACATGTCCAATTAAGTCGTTTGTAAGGTATATTTTTGATGTACACAAGCGTGAGGGGTAAGAGCATACTTGTGTGATATATATCGCTGATCAAAGCGTACAAACATCTGGTAAAACCACCTCTACTAAGGTTTTTTGTTTTGTTTTTTACACGCCTGCCATAGCCATCATGTACTAGCTAGTGCGGGAAGATGCTCTGGGGTTGTTGCTGACTTTCATGATCATTGCTGAACATGAGAAAGTGAGAGGGTCACTTGAAGAGTTGAAGTGCATGATCAATGATGTGGTATGGTACAAGACTGTTAATTTCTCTCTTCAACTTAATAGTAGCATGCTCGTCTTGATTTTGGAATTTCTCCCATGCAAATAATGTGCTCGTCTAGTTGTCTGCCAATCGGTTGAGAATGGATGTTACATGCATGTCAAAGCTTCGTGGACTCACCAAAGCCTTATGATATTTATCCTAATAGTACAAACACTAAGCACGTCTTAACAATTGCCCATTCTCCATTTATCCCACTAGTAAAAAGTGGTATACTCCAGAACAAATTTTATATACTATGGGAGCTTTAAATACACCAAAAGGTCGAAGGTGTGAGGTTGGTAGCCTCCTGCGGCTGCATGAACGTGTCCTCATCGCATCGTGCCTTTTTTTTGGCTGTGGTAGCCCACCACATACTCCATGTGGTCATCCCACCATGCCTTGACTCCCTGGAAAACCTGACCTAGGCATTGTCGATTTGCCGTCCACTATGTTAGTTGCCGGGGTGATTTAGGGTGTGTTTGGTAGCCTAGGCAAATTTTTCGCTCCCAGGGTAGACCCTAGGGGGCATAGCCCATTGAAAACGTGCTTCGAGCCATGTTTTCCACTTCGTTTGGCAGACCGCGAAGGCCTTTCCTGCACCTGGTGGACAACTATCTCCTTTTATTTGGTAGGTTGCACATAGCCGATATTGGCTCGGCTGATACATACAAAGCACTCATGTTTGGTTGCACACATGAGGCTGCTATAGTAACCTCTTGCATTGGAGTGGTGAGGTTACCCGGCAACCATGACTGAATACTAACAATTACCATATTTAGTTCATTAAAAGTGGTGGTAATAGGCAACACCATCTTCACTAATAGTTACCTTAATTGCTGATGCACCGTGATCATCTCACAATGTGCGTCTTGGGTTTTTTTTTGAATGTCATACTAAACTTGGGTACTTCTGGAAAACATGGTTGTATCTAACTGTTATCCAAGTTAGGGTTAGGGTTTGCCATATGAATTGTTTTCATGGTTGACTTTGTCGTGTTGCCAATACAAATACACTATAGTGAATAATTAAGACAAGTAAACTAATCATCAAATTAGAATACGTACATAACTTAAAGTACGAAGGTACAAGTCTGTACTCTAAATATAAACGTACTTAAATATTTTTTTTACAAAAGTAGTACAAAGTACAAATATATTCCAAGTACATGTATATCAAAACCGAAGTACAAATTAAGTGCAAGTAGGCTAAAACGTGAGTACAAATTACAAAGTGTACTCCTAAGTACAAGTAGACAAAAAATGAAAGTACAAGTACACTAACTTAGAAGTACAAAATACACTAACTGAAAGAACAAGTACATCATCCAAAAACCGAAGTACAAAGCAAACTGAAAATCCAAAATACAAAGATAGAAAGCAAAGTTTACTAATGCTGCAACTCGAGTACAAGTTAGTAGTTCTTTTAGTATAAAATTGTTTCTCGAAATCTATCAACATAAAATCTGGTTTTAAAATCTCGACAGTGAGGAGCTTAAAAGTGAAACAATTGCTAATTTCAAAAAATGGATCTCAAGATACTCTGTGTTGAAAATTTGGATTCAAAATAAAATGTAAATATTGTATCTCCCACCCTCCCATATCCCTCTCTGGTTTCCATCCCCACAAAATAAACTAAAACCAAAGTACGCATCACAACCCGAGTAGTTACATACAAACACAAGTACATCCATAGTACTTTTGAGGTGAAAGCAAAATATCTTGAAACCTATGAGATATAGTTTTGAAGATCTCGACGCGAGGTGATCAAATGTAAAACTAATCGTAATTTGGATAAACTGTTCTCAAGATATTTGATTTCAAAATTTCAGTTTCCAAAAAAAGGAGAAAAATTGATCTCCCAAACTTCTTGTACTCCTGCTTCTCTCATCTTCATCTCGACTTTTATTATCATTGCGGCACTTGGTGCACATGCAACAATAACCACGGGGAAGAAGAGAGTGACACTTGACGGGTTAGAGACGCGTTAGCATTTGGCATTGTTGCATTTTCAACCAGCAAATGGAAAGACATCCTGGTGGTCCGTACTCCGTACAAGTTCAACCATCTTAAGATATTTGGGTCCAGCATTTGGCATGACAATAAATCTGGCACACGTACTCACATATTAAGGACCAAATCTGCTTGCAAAACTATGTGTTATGTTTTACTTATTTTGTAATCTCTTCTATGAAAAATATCCACAAAGGAGCACAATTTTTTTTAAGAAAATAGTAAGGTACGTAAAATATTCCTAATTCTGCCATATTTTGTTTCAAAGTTTTGGTTCAATGTTCCACACAAATTAAATGTAGTAGCATCACCATGTCAGAAATACACAGTTGAAACTGAAATA
The DNA here is from genome assembly GCF_022539505.1 of Lolium rigidum. NCBI lineage: Eukaryota > Viridiplantae > Streptophyta > Magnoliopsida > Poales > Poaceae > Lolium > Lolium rigidum. Next base: position 325,926,776 of record NC_061514.1, on the reverse strand, counting down.
AACTCTTAACTGCATCACGTGAAAATTATAGTTTTTCAGTTTGTTTCTTCAGTATGCTGGTGCTGGTTGGTTGAGCATAGAAGTTATATGATTGTCCTTGCTATATTGATTGTCCTAAAGATCATGATAAAATTAGTTGAGTTCACCAAAGTTATGACTGTCCTCTGTAGCTCTAATAGGTACCCTACTATATATACTAAGCTCTTCTCCACATCCTCAACTTGCCACCGTTTGTTGAGAATTTACTATGAAGTGGATCCATGTATTCCTTCACATATTACATAGAGTATGAGATATTGGAGTACACCAAAAGATAGCTTTTGTTGTGGAATTGCGTGCTAGGTTGGTTCAGAGAGATGGACACGGCTGTCTAGCAACAACATTGCAAAAGTATGCTCGGACCTTACCGAGCCACCGTTTATGCTTGCGAACGAGATGGCACACAGCTTGGCTAATGATCATCCTCAGGACTTGGGATGCAAGGGGAAGTATTAAAGGCGTGCCCACAAAGAGCCGCACTGGGTGCATCGACTTATATATCTTTGACTGCCCTCAGCATCTACATGAGCTTCTCGGCTCTCGCCACAGGCTTCGCAGGATCGGTGGATATGCAAAAAGTACATGCCATTATCAGCAAAACTAGGAAGTGAACCGCGGCATGGCGCCGCGCCTGTGGACAAAGAAAATATGGATAGAGCTATCGAAGAAGGCAGTGGAAGCTTGGTTAGGAACAATTCTGTGCTTCATCCATTGATACCTTACACAAATACAATCTCTTCCCTAATATAAGATGTGAGGCTGCCTGAACCCTTTTAGTCTTCGATTTGATAGAAGTGGCACCTAAAAATCCAAGTGTTCTTCCGTACAAAGGAGAATCCGTCAGAGAAAACAACTTCAGATGAAAAGTAAACAAAAAGAAGAGACACGGCCGTCCAACTATTCGAGATGCAGAGCTGCTCACTTGCGTCACACTCAGAACAGTATAGCTATGCTGATTAAATTGGTGAGAAGTACACGACAAAGTAACTGAAAAAAGAGCATAAGGGAAAACATAAACTGATTGCATCGATAAAGGGCAAAGACGGAAGTGAGAAAGCACGTCATAAGGTGATTAAAACTTGCACTGTGTATATAATAGTTGACTACAATTTTCACTTAAACGGAATATGCTGCATCTCACATCCAACCAAACTGCAGTTGGGTGTTCACTGTATTAATCTTATTTATCCGTGATAATCTTTGGCAAGATACAGCAAAAATGCATTCACTTAGTAGCTTCACCTAAACAGAACATCCACATTTTCTTCAATAAACGCACACGTGATTTGCAAAGTAAGTATGATGGGTGTAGAACCACCGCATAAAGAGTACATCTGAATAGTCCCCAGGTCAAGCAAGTTTGGCGAAATATAGCATTCAGTCGGTTGAATTTCACCGCTTCTTTTTTCGACAAAGAGCATATATTAATATCACAGAGAAATTTCACCGCTTCTAGATGTAGCAGGGTCAGTCTTATATTTATACCTTCTAGTTAGTTATCCCATGAAGATACTGACCCTTGTCCATAAAAATAGTATACTTGTTGAGAAATAGATATGTAAGTGCATTATGTGAAGATGAACCTTGTGGTGTGCCATTTTCAGGAACTTTGACACAGTCGGTGGACCTACCAAAAGAATAACAAAGACATGAATGAGGAGACAGAAAAGAACGCAGAAAGAATAGCCAGAAAAAAGAATTGGCTTGCCTACTTCCATCAGGTTTTCCACTTCAAATAATCAGAGAATACTCTTTCCTGTCACTTAAATCCAATCAGATCTGGATCACATCACAAAGAATAGCCAGAAAAAAGTAGGAGTATTAGCTTGCCTATTCTCATCAGGTTTGCAACTTCAAATAATCAGAGAATACTCTTTGTTGTCACTTAAATCCAAGCAGATTTGTATCAGAGTTGTCATCTCATACAGACAAATCCACTAGCTATAAATTGCACTGATATTTTAAATTTTAAATATAGAAAAGAGCTTGTAAATACCTCTTCGGACTTTACTATGCATTAGAAGGATTGACCATGCTCAGCATAACAGTATTATCACCAGAATGTGTTATCAGCAGAACAGTCTTATCATACTCCAGGAACAGTTCCGGTCAGATGTTAAAACTGAGAATGACCACAATATATTCGATAGCAGTATCAGTATCACAACAGGCCTCCTGTAACTGAGAAAGTTTGATCAACTCACTGCAGAAACACTGTCAGAAGCTTATCTTTACATAACCTGATTATTATGCTCCCAATAACAAAAAAGAGATGTCATATTCGATGTTATTATATCTGTGCATGTGACATGAATTTCCGAGAACATGACTACATTACTGCCAGTGGTAAAGAGATGTCGTACTTTTCTATGATGCTTTCCACATGTAACATGAACTTCCTAGAAAAGTAGTAACAAAACAGCTCAACTGAAAATAGGGAATTTTTTTATGGGATCTCACATGAACATCTATAAAATAAGATGAAGACCACGGTCCACTGAGATATATATTTGCTCACTCTTTATTCATATAAGTGCAAAGAAGAGGAATGACAATTATCAAATCAGTGGTAGGGGGAAATGAGACGAAACTGAGTCTTGCTTCATTGTCAGTATGGCTCTTGTATATACTTCTATGGTTAGTGATTGAGTGAGAACTTAAATTTTGCACTACATAGAGTACCATATTACTTACCTCAACACCTTTTTTAAGAATAGACGTGCCATATTTCAGAACTATGCCGACGGTAGAACCAAAACATGCAAAACAAAATTAGTCAAGTAGAGTATCCCTAAGACCTACAAAAAGCAGAATTTATTTGCACTTCATCCAAAAATAGCAAAATTAATTTGGACTCCATGCTGGAACCTCTAAATTTACCCTTGTATGCAGTCGAAGAATATAATCTTTCTGCATAATTCTGAGATTAAAGAATATACTTGATCTTCATAATTCTGAAATTGGAAAACATACTCTCTTCCTAACATATGAATTCTCAGTTTCTTTGCCAAGGACAATTTTCAGCAGATCAAATAAGGTAAGACCCCTAACTACTATAGATATGACCATTGTACCTGCATCCCTTACTTGAAATCAACGTATGTTTGAAACTTAAACCCTGGAGAAACCTAGATATTCTTTAAATTATCTGGAAAAATTGCAGCAGAACAATAATGTCTGAATTTCCATTGTATATGGGAGACATCCTGCAATAATGATTTTTTATATCCTTCTTATCTACGTGAGCAAAATATTAAGAGCCAATGATTGAGAAATTCTAAATGACTATCCTGAAGGGGTATGCATGTATTATTACTATATCAACTTGTCGGCCAATATAGAATGGGTATGCTCCACATGATAAACGTTCAGAATTCCTGACGACATTGCAGAAGGATTCCTATAGATACATTCATGATAAAAAAAAAATACAACACGGGATGCAGGAATTTCAAACGAATAAACATCACAATCTGATAGAAGGCAACCATAAGCCATTCCGGTCTGTAACTCTGTTTCATGTTTCACATATAGCACTAAATTACCTCCAGCATGATAAAAAAAAATAGTTAAAAGGGACGGGGTACTGACCTGACGAAGTAGGCAAGTAGCCACTCATCGGACGGGTGCGACGGTGGAGGCGGCAGGTGAGCGCAACGGCGGCGCTCGGAAGCATGAGGGGGCTGGCTGGCCTGTGGCACGGCTCGCAGTGCATCTTCCGCGGTGCCCAGCAGGGGAAGCGGCCCAAGCAGAGGCCGTGCAGCTCGGACACGACATACCTAGCGGCGGCATGAGTGGCGGTCCGTCCTAGCCGCATCAAAAGACGACGCGAGGGCGGCAGCCATGGCACCTTGCTTTCTGGCCATGTCTACCTCCGCTGCAGCGGGTGACGCGCCATCGTCGAGGACGAACCCGGATAGCCGGCTAGGCACCTGGTATCCGCGTCCTCGGCCTTTGGCGTGGCCTAAACCCTAAACCGGGCGATGCCTAAACCCTAAATCGGGCGTGCCCACGATTGGTGAGTTGGTAGTGGAGGCCAACACAGCGGCGTCCGATCTGGATCAGAATTCAGAACATAGGCAAGACCGCCGCCGGCTGGATGGGCCCATCGTAGGAGACCGATCAACGCATCTGGTCATCGTGGAGCTTCTGGCCATCGAGAAATCGAGATCATATCATTCCCGAGAAACCACCATCTAAAAGAAAAAAAAAGACTGGAAACAAGACGCGTCCATCGCTGATTGAAGTAAAAGTACCAAAACGTTGTGGTAACGGCAAACAGGTTCAACTTTTAGTAAATATATGCTAGCGTTGTTTGCTGACAGCCTACCATATTCAGCATGACAGAGTGGCCAACGTCACTCTGTTGGATGCGGTGTATATCATTGAAGACGGAAGGAAGGAATACAAAATATCACAAGCTTAGTGACATATATGTTCCATATATCTGTTGTGTTGGGCACTCAACTGATAAGAGGGTTCAATGGAGTTAGATATTGATTGTTATTATCCTATTATAATGTATTTTCACCCATTTGATACTTGTACGAATTTTGATGTTCAATGCTTTAACTTAAGTTAAAACAGTTAGATTCCAGAGATACAAAGTTAACAAGATAGGTTAAATTTTGCTAGGTTCAGACCTTCAGTCCTATCTGTAACATGACGTCAAATGTGTGAGTTTGATATCCTCTGTTTTCTCCAAAAGAAAAAAAATCGAAAAGTATCCTCTTAAGCATGAGGATGGAAACCAGACATCTCTTTTGAGCACAAAATGCTGCAATAATATTATTTTGACGTGATTAACAACTTCACATGTCCAATTAAGTCGTTTCTAAGGTATATTTTTTTAATGTACACAAGAGCGAGGGGTAAGAGCATACTTGTGTGATATATATCACTGCTCAAAGCTTACCAACGTCTAGTAAAACCACCTCTACTAAGGTTTTTTTTGTTTTGTTTTTGACACGCCTACCATAGCCATCATGTACTAGCTAGTGCGGGAAGATGCTCTCGGGTCGTTGCTCACTTTCATGATCTTTTGCTGAACATGAGAAAGTGAGAGCGTCACTTGAAGAGTTGAAGTGCATGATTAATGAGGTGGTATGGTACAAGACTGTTAATTCCTCTCTTCAACTTAATAGTAGCATGCTCTCGTCTTGATTTTGGAATTTCTCCAATGCAACTAATGTGCTCATCTAGTTGTCTGCCAATCGGTTGAGAATGGATGTTATATGCATGTCAAAGCTTTGTGGGTTCACCAAAGCCTTATGATATTTATCCTAGTACTACAAACACTAAGCACGTCTTAACAATTTCCCACTCTCCATTTATCCCACCGGTAAAAAGTGGATATACTCCAGAACAAATTTTATATATTATGGGATCTTTAAATACACCAAAAGGTCGAAGGTCTGAGGTTTTGGTAGCCTCCTGCGGCTGCATGAACGTGTCCTCATCGCACCGTGCCTTATTTTTTTGGCTATGGTAGCCCACCACATATTCCATGTGGTCATCCCACTATGCCTTGACTCCCTGGAAAACCTAACCTAGGCATTGTCGATTTGCCGTCCACTTTGTTAATTGCGAGGTGATTTAGCCATTTAGGGCATGTTTGGTAGCCTAGGAAATTTTTTCACTCCCAAGGTAGACCCTAGGGGGCATAGCCCATTCAAAACGAGCTTCGGTCCATGTTTTCCACTTCGTATGGCAGCCCGCGAAGGCCACACCCGGTGGACAACTATCTCCTTTTATTTGGTAGGTGGCACATAGCTGACATTGGCTCGGCTGATGCAAAGCACTCATGTTTGGTTGCACACATGAGGCTGCTATAGTAACCACTTGAATTGGAGTGGTGAGGTTACCCGACAACCATGACTGAATACTAACAATTACCATATTTAGTTCATCAAAAGTGGGTGGTAATAGGCAACACCATCTTCACTAATAGTTACCCTAATGGCTGATGCACCGCGAGTAAAACAACTATAGCTTGTGATACATCACAAGTTCATCATTAGGATGGGCGTCTTGATTTTTTTTAATATTGTACTAAACTTGGGTACTTCAAGAAAACATGGTTGTATCTAACTGTTATCCAAGTTAGGGTTAGGGTTTTCCATATGAATTGTTTTCATGGTTGACTTTGTCGTGTTACCAATACAAGTACACTATAGTGAATAATTAAGACAATAGTGAATAATTAAGACTAAACTAATCATCAAATTAGAAAACATACATAACTTAAAGTACGAAGGTACAAGTCTGTACTCTAAATATAGACGTACTTAATTTTTTTTACAAAAGTAGTACAAAGTACAAATATATTCCAAGTAGAAAGTGCAAGTAGGCTAAAACATGAGTACAAATTAAAAAAATAAAACAGTGTCTAGGAGAAACTAGAACAGTAGTGATATAGTATAAACGGGACTTGACGTGACAATTCCAGATATTCGTTTTGACAGGGATCGAACTCTGGTCTTTGGGGTGCGTCACAGCGACTCCAACCACTGGGCTATGCCCACGTCAAGTACAAATTACAAAGTGTACTCCTAAGTACAAGTAGACAAAAAATGAAGTACAAGTATAACTTAGAAGTACAAAATACACTAACAGAAAGAACAAGTACATCATCCAAAAACCGAAGTACAAAGCAAACTGAAAATACAAAATACAAAGCATAGAAAGGAAAGTTTACTAATGCTGCAACTCGAGTACAACTGTAGTAGTTATTTTAGTATAAAATTGTTTCTTGAAACCTATCCACATAAAATCTGGTTTTGAAATCTCGACATTGAGGAGCTTAAAAGTGAAACAGTTGGTAATTTCAAAAAAATGGATCTCAAGATACTCTGTGTTGAAAATTTGGATTCAAAATAAAATGTAAAGATTGTATCTCTGACCCTCACATATCCCTCTCTCGTTTCCATCCCCACAAAATACACTAAAAGCAAAGTACGCATCAGTGACAACCCGAGTAGTTACATACAAACACAAGTACATCCATAGTAGTTTTAAAGTGCAAACAAAATATCTTGAAACCTATGAGATATAGTTTTGAAGATCTCGACGCGAGGTGATCAAATGTAAAACTCTTCGTAATTTGGATCAACTGTTCTCAAGATATTTGATTTCAAAATTTCAGTTTTCAAAAAAAGGAGAAAACTTGATCTCCCAAACTTCTTGTGCTCCTGCTTCTCTCATCTTCATCTCCACTTTTATCATCATTGCAGCACTTGGTGCACATGCAACAATAACCGCGGGGAAGAAGAGAGTGACACTTGACGGGTTAGAGACGCGTTAGCTTTTTTTAAAAGAGAGGTGTGTTAGCTCTACCCTTGCAAAAGTGTGTTAGCTAGGCCCAGTTTGCTCAAGGAAATAAATAGGAGAAGAAAGGCCCAAGGCTTCGTCTCCTAACGTTTCGACTTTCTTCATCAAGACAAAGAACTTCCAGTATGCCAATGGTGCCTCCGGCAATTTCTCCGTGCTCGCACATACTACATGCAGCCAGGGCCGGCCCTAGTGGGTGGGCAGGGTGTGCGACCGCCCAGGGCCCTAAAAATCTGGGGGGCCAATCCTAAATACATTTACCTGTACATACGTAGCCTAAGAAAAGGTCCATGGGCAGATCAGAGGATCTTGACGTGAACGTGCCGGACTTCGCTTCGTATCTTGCGTACTTGCTTCGTATTTCATCGATCTGGGGAGACATTAATTAGCTACTTGCATACTTGCTTCGTATTCCACGCAGTGAATCCGTGATTGAGAATAGTTCTCCGCCTCGTTGCTTCGTTGGCAGCCAGGAGGGATTGATTTCCTGCTGTATGCAGTGCAGGCTGCTGATTGTTCTCTTCTCTTCCCTGCCTTACGACGCCCAGCCCCGGAGACGACGGTCGACGGCACAACGTCATCTTCCTGGACGGTGCGACCGATCAGTGATCTCCCGCGCACAGCACAGTTCGGCTGCCCGCACCGATCAGAGGTTCAATCGCCGTCTGCCGGTAACAGTTCGCCCAGGGCCTGAAATGTTAGTCTCGCCCAGGGCCCTCAAAATCTTAGGACCGGCGCTATGCAGCTGTTCTTGACTTTGTCTTACTCCGGCAATTTCTCCATGCTCGCACATACTACATGCAGTAGACCTAGTTGTTGATTAATGACAATTAAAGAAAGATGCGAGTCGTTCCTTGGAATCTCAATTGGTGGACTTGCAAAAAGAAAGTGGCGATTGTCTTGGGCGCACCGGCGCAGTGAGTGTCAGAGCCACACCGATCTTGATGTTAGCAATTGGTCGAGTAGCTAGCTTGGCATGTTAGCATGTACGGAGTAGTCTACTCCCAAGGCATGGTGGCTGCGGGTCGTACCTCCCGCTGCGACTCGCGGTTCGATCTCTATATATAACGAGTCAGAGGTAAGTAGCTCAGGACTCAGCACCTAGCTACTTAGATCTGCTCCCTGTATCGGTAGGCAAATCAAGGAATGTCTTCACCGGCGGCGGCCGGCGGTGATCACAGTGACACTGCGATTCACGAAGCCTATCCGCTGCTGCCAGTGGCGTCCGGCGGCGATCATGGTGACATTTCCGTCCGTGAAGCCGATCCGCTGCTGCCGGCGTCGAACGACGAAGACATCGTGGTCGGCGCGATGGGCAAGCACTGGGTGCCTACCGACGAGAAAGAGATTCTGGCGTCGCAGGAGCGCGGTGCCGGGATGCCTCCGCTGCTGTACCGGACGTTCAGGGTCAAGAGCATGATCATCAATCTTTACAGGTGCTGCCTCAGCTCTCTGCTGCATCTTTTTTCTGTGTATATGTATCTCAGCTCGAATTCTGAGTTTTACAAGTCTAAATGTAAGGCTTCACCGTGTGACTCTAAAATGCAGACAAGACACATGTTGCATGCGTGAATCTTTATACACACTAACGGCCGCCTAGTAATAGTTTTTTATTTTATAAAAAAGTAGTAATAGTTTTTCTATCCAAAACCATTATATCGTGCTGCAATCTCGGAGGCAATCAACGGTACCGACAGAATAGAGTTAAATTAGAAAAAGTTGCAAAATAAATAACATGTGTGTCGGAGTCCCGACATAATCTATGTCGTGGTTTATCGGAGATCCGTTCTAAAAAATGTTAGAAAAATGGCCCTTCCACCCTACTCCAGCCTGATTGTTCAGTCCATCCTATTTTTCACACCCCCCTTTATCTTTTGAGGATTTTACATGTCGTTGTTTCTCTTCCTTTCCACTCTAATTTTCTCAGAAACTTATTTATGGGTGAATCTAAATCATCAATGAAACCGCAAGAACCACAACGATTTTTTTTTTCATTTATAGGCAACTAGACTGATGTCTTTGATGTTTCATACATGTATCCACGGGAGATCTTGAAAACAATATAAGAATATGGACATAATCTTGAAAGAAACTACAAATAAACATACACATTCAAGACTCATACATCTCACTTACAGTCCTCGAAAGAAGAGATGGCATGATTCATAGTCAAACACACGAACATGATCAAGAAAATGACTCATAGTAACAAAGTATTAACTGGAACTTGGATTCAGTGCATCCAAACAAGATTAATCTAAAAAAAACATCAAAAGAACCTGAACTGGTCGAGATCAGTATCTTGAAATCATCTAGGGGGGTGGGGGGGGACCTGGCGTCTCCTTTCCTAGAAGGGTCTCCAAGACTGGACCCTAGGGCAATCATGAGGCACACCAACGCCATCTGCCTAACAAAGGCCGTGACAAGGAACCTGCGACGGAGGAGGTGCATATTTGTGTTGTGAAAAGAGGTAAGATATGAACTATCTGCTCCACAAATATGCATTGGTGTGGGCTGCAAAAAGAAATAAATTCTGAACTATCTACTTTTCGCCCAATTATTTTTCACGCTATGAGGCAATAGTACAAAAATTTCAACATACGATATGCCGGTATAATTAAATTACACAAATATTCACAAGTGCGAGTTTTCTTTAACCATTTTATATTTAAATTATTATGTTAATCGAAGAGCACATGATATTTGCAACTTGTCACTTTACTCTAGGTAAACAATCTAGCTTTGACCTTCAATTTTTGTACTACAACATAAGTATTCTCACTACTACATCTACTGATAATATTTTTTCTTGTGTACCAGGTTTTTGACCCTGATTAGAGTTATGTTGATTATTCTATTTTTCACTTGGCGCTTGGAGCACCGGGACTCGGACTCAATGTGGTTGTGGTGGATCTCGATCATAGGGGATTTTTGGTTTGGGCTAACTTGGCTACTAAACCAAATCACCAAATTCAAGCCTAGAAAATGTGTTCCCAAGTTATCAAAGCTGAGTGAACAATTTGATTTGTCCGACAGAATCTCCAATCTACCCATCCTGGATGTGTTCATAACCACTGTTGACCCGGTAAATGAGCCTATGCTCTACACCATGAATTCCGTTTTGTCCATCCTTGCAACAGACTACCCGGCTGAGAAGTATGCCACATACTTCTCGGATGATGGTGGATCGTTGATCCACTATGAGGGATTGCTCGAGACAGCAAAGTTTGCTGCTTTGTGGGTTCCATTTTGCCGGAAACATTGTGTTGAGCCTAGGGCTCCTGAGAACTACTTTGGGAGGAATGTGCGCCCGTACACAGGGAACACGCCTAATGAGTTCATTGATGACCATAGGCGAGTGCGTGTGGAGTACGAAGAGCTCAAGGCACGCTTGGATGGGCTTTCTGCTGCCATTGCGTAACGATCGGAGACGTTCAATAGTGCAAACACAAAAGAAGGACGTGTGAATGCAACTTGGATGTCAGATGGAACACAATGGCCAGGAACATGGATTGAGCAATCGAAGGGGCACAGGAAGGAAAATCACCCTGCAATTTTTAAGGTAAACAATATAATTGGATTTTCTAGTGTTAAATTCTTACGTAAATAAGGATTTTATATGTTCGTACGGTGAATTTCTAGTTTACATGTACGGCAGATTAATGCAGACCATCTTCATGCAAGCAATGAAAGGACATGATATATTAATTATAAGTTTCCGAATCTAAATTTCTTGAAAAAAAAAACAAGTGCACGTCTTATGTTCCCAAATCTTATGAAAAAACTAGCTTACTGCAGGCTGATGTGTGTAATTTAGAAATAATACAAGTAGTGATAAGAAACTAGCTTATGTTCATTTTTAAAAATACAGAAATATGACATCTAATAAACAGATGCGGGCACAACTAATTGTGAAATATTCCTTCTCACAAGTTTTGTAAAGATTAGCCCTGTGCATGACAAACTAACGCAGTGGCTCAGTTGAACCGGTCAGAAATAGAACGTTCTGAGTTGTGTTTGGCTAACATATACTGTATATGATTGTTGAACAGGTCATGTTGAATCAACCGAGCAACGATCCTGAGTTGGGCATGCCAGCAAGCTCCGACCACCCTCTAGACTTGAGCACCGTTGACGTGCGCCTCCCGACGCTGGTGTACCTTGCCCGGGACAAGCGGCCGGGCTACGGCCACCAGAAGAAGGAAGGTGCCATGAACATGCAGCTGCGCGTGTCCGCCCTGCTGTCCAACGCGCCCTTCATCATCAACTTCGACTGCGACCACTACATCAACAACTCGCAGGCCTTTCGGGCCGCCATGTGCTTCATGCTGGACCCGCGCGACGGCGACGACACGGCCTTCGTGCAGTTCCCGCAGCGCTTCGACGACGTCGACCCAACGGACCGTTACTGCAATCACAACCGCATGTTCTTCGACGCCACCCTCCTGGGGCTCAACGGCATCCAGGGCCCCTCCTTCGTCGGCACCGGCTGTATGTTCCGCCGCGTCGCGCTCTACGGCGCCGACCCTCCTCGGTGGCGGCCCGATGACGCCAAGGCCAAGGTCTTGCACATGCCAACCATTTTTGGCAAATCGACGACATTCATCAACTCGCTTCCGGCGGCGGCGAACCAAGAACGAACCACCGCGTCCCAGGCGACGGTTGACGAGGCAGCGACGACGGAGCTTGCGAGCGTGATGACGGGCACGTACGAGGACGGCACGCAGTGGGGCAACGATGTCGGTTGGGTGTACAACATCGCGACAGAGGACGTGGTGACCGGATTCCGGATACACCGGAGCGGGTGGCGGTCAAGGTACTGCGCCATGGAGCCAGACGCGTTCCGTGGCACGGCGCCGATCAACCTCACGGAGCGTCTGTACCAGATCCTGCGCTGGTCCGGTGGTTCCCTCGAGATGTTCTTCTCCCGTTTCTGCCCGCTCCTCGCCGGCCGCAGGCTCCACCCCATGCAGCGCATCGCCTACATCAACATGACCATCTACCCGCTCTCCAGCTTCTTCATGGTGGTGTACGACCTCTACCCGGTGATGTGGCTCGTGCATGGCCAGTTCTACATCCAGAGGCCGTTCCCGACGTTTGCGTTGTTCGTCGCCGTCGTCGTTGCCACCATGGAGCTGATCGGCATGGTGGAGATCGAGTGGGCGGGCCTCACGCTCCTCGATTGGTTCCGCAACGAGCAGTTCTACATCATCGGCACGACGGGCGTGTACCCGACGGCAATGCTGCACATCCTGCTCAGGTCCCTCGGCCTCAAGGGGGTGTCCTTCAAGGTGACGGCCAAGAAGCTGACGGGGGGCGCCAGGGAGAGGTTCGCGGAGCTATACGACGACGTGCAGTGGGTGCCACTGTTGGTGCCCACAGTGGTGGTGATGGCCCTCAACGTGGTATCCATCGGCGTCGCCGCAGGAAAGGCGATCGATGGGGGTTCGTCGGCCCCGCAGGTGGCCTGGGCGGCCACCGGGCTGCTGTTCAACGTGTGGATGCTGCTGCTGCTCTACCCGTTTGCCTTCGGGATAATGGGACGTTGGAGCAAGAGGCCCTACATCCTCTTGGCTCTGCTAGCGGCCGCGGTTGCTGCCACCGCATCGGTGTACGTCACACTTTCTCGCTTCGCGTAGGGATTGATGGAAAAAAATAGCGCCCTATTTCGATATGTTAGCGGTGCTATAGCATATTTAGAAGGTGAAATAATTTGCTCGCTATGACGTTAATCTTGCTATTAGCGGTTCTAAGCTCACTATTTGTTGTAACGTTATAGTGTTATAGCCGCTAAAAAGGTTATGGAACTAGTGGTAGCCCATGAGCCCCCGATTCCAACTAGCTCAACTTAACCCTAGGTCAGCAACCAACCGGTCACCACTTTCGACTCCCCACGCGCCACTCTCCTCCATCTCTGCCCATCCGCCTCCGCATGGCACGTCCATACCAGACTCACCAGGAGGGCGTGCGCCTCGATCAGGAGCTCGATCTGACACCGGTCTTCGCCGCCAGACCACCACTTCTTGCGCAGCACGACGGTCATATCTAGTTTCATCATCGTAGGTTCTCTTCCAACTTAGGAAGTGCCGGAAGGTAGTTTAGTACTGGTAGTCGTAGCCCGTAGACACCATGGTTTAGCTCTATAACTTAGTTCAGTTCAGCTCTGTACTTCTTAGTTTTATCTTCGTCCTGCATGTTTTGTCTCTATGAGAGGAAGGAAAAACATGTTGATATAATTCAGTCAAAACTGGTTAATTAGTTATGCATGTATTACCCTGGTAAATTTTTTAGCTGATAAAATTCTTGATATACATGATATTCCTGTTAATTTTCTATTTTTGCGAAATACTCTTTTGAAAAATAGCGTGCTATTACCATGTTATAACTTCCATAACGTTTAGGGAAGGACCACACTATTTCATTTAGTGCGTTATTTTTAACTTGTAGGGAACTAGGGGATGCAAAGCTGGGATGTAGTACAGATGCGATTCCGACTTTATAATAATGTCATGCATGCACATGTGGGCAGATTGGTATAAAGTGATAAGAGACAAAAATAAGCTAGACGCTTCTAATCAAAGTGATGAGGAGAATCTCTTACAAAGCAGAACAAAGATAAACAAGAAATGTACAACAAGGATCAAGACTTGCCATCGAAGCCATCAAAACGAGACCGAGGAGGATCGGACCTCCATGGTGACACCCCAAGAGGGTAACACGCACATGCTGCCGTCACCAAGACCATAAGGTCAAGGGTTTTCACCAGGAGCCATAGAGTGACGAAGATAGCCACAACAGTGCCTCCAAGAGGGTTATGACACTCGCAGGCATCACCGCCATTGGCATCGAAATGCTGAGCTTTCGCCCAAACAAATCTTCGCACACACCTGATATCTGAACCGCCCAATGACTTTGAGCCCGAGCTACGGAACATGATCTGGAAGAAGCCAGTACGCCACACCATCAACTCCAAGAACTCATGACGTCCGCTCCTCGCCATCCTTATGACCCAAAGAGCAAGGACATCACCACCGCTACGTCGCTCGCCAAAGAAACGCCCGCACAGTATACCTCGAGTCCGCCGCCCCGACATCCAAGGTCTCGCACAAGCATCATGGCAGATACCACCACGACACCTCCATCAGAAATGGCGAGCGTGGGAAGTCCAGCCAAAGAGTCAACTCTGACCATTCAAGGTCCACTCTAACCGTATCATGTTTCCATCTAAGCTACGTTGTTTTCCCTTTTGCTAGTTGTAGGTTGATTGTCAGTTAAGTAGTTCTAAATCACTCCGAACGTTGTTAAATTTGCATCGTGATTCATGCATGTGAGAATTATACATAGATGTGCAATTATACATGAATGCTAGACTTTGAGGACGCCCATTCTTGCCTTTCTCTCTCATCTCTACAATAGCTTGACAGCTCTCTCTTCTCTACCGAGCCGAACCGAGGCCCTCCTCGGCGGTGATGCCATCAGAGAGGTGCTAAGACGAGGCGCTGGCCGCTGCGGTGTACATAGTAGAGCTAGATCTAGAGGAGTATGGCCATGTATGGCGTAAGGGAGTAGAGTGCTAGATCTTTATGGCTAGATTTGGTGCATCATGTCGATGTCCATCTCCATCGCATTGCGGCTGGTGGCGAGCGCGGTCGTCAGAGGAGTCGGAGGTTGCATATATGTACATCAATAAGGCTGTGGATTCGAGCTAGTTCATCTCGGTGTTTTGGCACTGCACCAGACGGTCGTCTTCAACCTTCTCTGGCGTGCTTCCAAGGAGGGAGGATCGGGAGATGGATCTCGCGAGACAGGCTTAGTCAATAAGCGCGACCAGCCAGTGGGGTGCGAGCTCTTCTTTTACACTTGGTCGGCCGTGGTGACGAGGGAGGGTAAGGGGAAGCTCTGCCATGGCTGTTGATGGAAGCTTGTGGATGGAGTTTGTGAGATCTATGTATGTTGCGGCGATTCCTAAGCAACGACAAGTTGAATCCGCTTCTATCTTTGGCCAAAAGAGCCTCACCGCGCCCAACCAAGAGTGGCTTGAGTTTATCGTCCTCCTTCGGAGGATCTTCTCCATCTTCGAAGTGGCATCATACGCTTGTCCCACCCCAAGTGGTCTCGACCTTGGTGGTGGTATGAGAGGCCAGATTTGGCGGTTGTTTTTCTTCGGCGGCAAGCGGGGATTCGATCGTTTTCTTGCGATCTGATGTAGGGTATTATGTGCAAAATCCAGGGCCTATTTCTATTTTATATTTTTCTTTGAGGATCTCTTTGTAAATGTACACCAACCGCTGAAATAATGCAGATTTTGAGGTCCATCGGGACCTTTCCGTGTTAAAAAAACAAAGAATGCTATACTTTGGTATTTGCTGGATCTGATGTACTGGCTTACCGAAAATGTTGGCATAGTGAACGAGCATTCTTTTTTAGTGAACTAGCCAATAATTTCATGATTGATTTTAAAATAGTAAGTCTGACGACAGTGGTTATTAACATGTGAAACATGAACATAGTAGATGTATTATTTAGCATGAGAGGTGGCAAAACTGTGATGCGTGTAACATTTATTTTGGCAGCAGCCACACATGACTAACATAGAGCGGCTCATGGAACCCTAGGCAATATGTCTTGTGTCATGTCATGTTGTGTCGAGGAGAGCTATGGATGAGGAGGAGCGTGTGTGTACCACTCTTCTTTTCACTCTCTGGTGGAATAACTCATCTTATAAGGTGATTGATGCATGTGAAATGCATACATGAACTTTGCGCTTTATTACCACATATTCCCTCATATTTGCAATATATATGATGTCATTTCCATGTTTTATATTTATTTATGGGGATTTACCAATGATAATCTTTATTTAGGTTATAACTCTGCAGAACAAAAAAAAAATATTTTACGTATTTTTCACTTTCAGGGACCTATATGGAGTTAAATTGAGCTAGAATTTCGAGGACGTAAATTTTTCATCACGAGAAGCAGATGGAGCACCTGGACCTCACGAGGAAGGGTTGGAGGCCCAAAAGAGCCTAGGTGGCGCGTCCATCAGGGGGCTCCACCAGGTCTCTTTTTGACGATGATCGTCCAATTCGCTTCAATCTTGCGCCAACCAACTTCTTTTGACCTAAAAACTCCTATATATATAATCCCCCAGGATTCCCTCGAGGAGAGCACCACAGAAACACCGAAACACAAAAACAAAGGCTGGAACAGGAAATATTGGAGGGGGACATCGGAGCCACCACCGGAGGGATCTCCACCTTCTCCAACGTCTTACTCATTAACACCATGATCAAGGGGGTGTAGTCCACATCTGGACTATGGGTTTCTTGCAGTAGCTTGATCTATTTCTCTCATGTTCTTCATAGATCTTAATACCATATCAGCTATCCAACATGACTATGGTCATATATGTAATTCATATGCGGGGGATCTTTATTCTACGATATTATGATATGAGATTGGAATCTATTATGTGTAAGATATATTGATAGATGCATATTATGTACCCCGTTCTTAAGTATTGGTTTTGATCCAACTTGTATGGAAGAACATATGTGCGGAGAAGTGTGTATTAGATGGAGTAACAAGGTTTTAGTGATTGGATAGTGTCGGGGGTGTTCCTCGACAATGTCCTCCGATAGGGACTTAGGGTTGATGGAATCCTGCAAGCTGATACGAGATATCGGTGCACAGACAAACGGGGGAGGCGATTTACCCAGGTTCGGGGCCCTCGATGAGGTAAAACCCTTACGTCCTGCTTGTCTGTTCTTGATTATAATGAAAACAGTGTTACAATGGGGTGCCGAATAGTTCGGCTGTGATCTCGTCGAGATAGCTAATCGCTAGGGTAACCTAGTTCTAAGCTTCTGTTGGCTAAGATCGCTAAGATTGGTCGTGTCCTCGATAACCCCTCTCCTGGCCTTTATATAGGTGGCCAGGTCCCGAGAGATTTAGTCGAGTACGTGTAGGTTTACAATAGATCTATCTCTAATCTTTCCTTCTTCGGCTCTTTCCGCGTCTTGTACTTCAAGTAATCTTTCGCCGCACCGTCCTAGCTAGTGGCCCATCTTGTCTTCGAGTACCTTCATGGGCCTCCACCTAGGCCGTATAGGGTAGAGCAATAGTGGTTACCCGAAGGGTAATGCCCACGTCAGTAGCCCCCGAGTGTCTAGCCGAACATAGTCGGGTAGAGACTAAAGCATGTCTTCTTCCAAACTCCTTTTCCTTGATCGTTCTTGCATTTCTTCTGTCTTCTATCGGGTGCGCGCCAGCGCTCCCGATGGGAGTAGCCCCCGAGTCTAGGTACGGATGCTCGCGATCCGTGCGTAGACTCAAGTTGTACCACTCGAACATCTTCTTCTGCCGAAGCTTTTTCTGCAAACCTCTTGTAATGCATCCGATACATTTTATTTATGCAAGGGATACCGAATAACGTGCCCAACTTTTGTTGGTTAACTGCCGAAGGTAAAACAACGTTACCCTACACAGAATCAAGTCCCCGGGCATGATCCTGGAGTGCGAAAAAAGTTCTGTCGGGTGCGCATCCAGCGCTCCCGATGGGAGTAGCCCCCCGAGTCTGGGCGCGGGCGTACTACGCTTGGGCGCAGACTTGAGTCAATTATTTCCTTCGAGTCTTCATTTTATCGGGTGCGTGACAGCGCTCCCGATGGGAGTAGCCCCCGAGCCTAAGTGCGGATGCCTGCAATCCGCGCATAGGCTCAAATTGATCACCCGATTCTTTCTTATCCCTTTGCATGCAATCATTCTCCATGACGTCATTGATGACGTTTTTCTGTTCTCCTGATTTTGGCGATAAGACATGACCTGCCAGCCTTGTTTTCAAGCGATTCCTGCTCCTCTTTACACGGTTAACAAGGCACCTCCTCGATTTCTGCGATCATTAACTGGGGAAAGGCCCATTTAACAATACGAAGCCTTCCTTAAGTTCCCTAAGAGATAAAAGATCCCTTTCATTCTCCTCCATTCGTCTTCTTCGTCGTTCTTGCTTTTCTTGTGTTCGCGACTAGAGCTCGCGCCGCCACCACTATCTCTCCGATTTGTTCAGATCTCGCAATGGTGAAGAAGAAAATTCCTAGTGCCGCCGCCAGCTCCACGAGCGTCGGTGCCGCCGCCAGATCTTCTTCAGTTCTTGCGAAGGAGGTCGCCCCCAATGCTCCTCCTCCAGCTCCGGCGCCGCCGTGCTACCAAGTTCATCGGCCAAGCCTGGCGATTGGACAGCCTCGACCGTCACCAAGCGTGACGAGAAAAGGTCCCGAAGCTCGGGACTGATCTCCTCCGATGAGGGAACGTAATCTTTCCAGGTGCGATTTCTCGACCTAACCCTCCTGCCGGCTTTACCGTGATGTTCCTGTCGTTCTTGTACCGAGGCCTTTCCCTTCCTGTTCACGAATTCCTCCTCTATCTCCTGCGAACTTACGAAATCCAACTGTGGCAACTCACTCCCAACTCGATTCTTCACGTTGCTGTGTTCATTACTCTCTGCGAAGCATATCTGGGCGTTGAGCCCCACTTTGGTTTGTGGAAGAAGATCTTTTACGTGAAGAGATACATCAGTAGCAATGGATCTTTTGTCACCGGAGGAGTAGGATTCGTAGCTCGTTCAGATGTTAATTACTTCAATTTCCCGATGAGGGAGTCCGTACAAGGGTGGAGATTGAAGTGGTTCTACATCAAGGATTCTCCTTCACCCGAATGCCAGCTCCCTCGCTTCGTCGATGTCCTTGAGGCTAAGCCTAAGAGTTCCTGGAAAAATGTTCTCTCTCCCGACGAAAAAACAGCAGCCGATGAATTATTTGCCAGATTCCTTCGGATCAAGGAGGCTGACGGGCAAACCATGGTCGGTACAGAAGTAGCGGCAGTGTTTCTGAAACGTTGAGTCCAACCAATCATGGCTAGGGTTCTCCCAATGTGGTTGTACTCGGGTCCCAAAGATGAAACTAGAATCAACGCTGCCGAATTATCGGAAAAAGAACTGCTTGATGAAGTCCGTCGCCTCACTTCCTTTAGTCAAGAGGATTCGATCCCGCTGATATCTCCATATATTCCTTTCGATGCTGATCACCCAGCACCAGAGGTAATTTCCCCCTTAAAGTCTTGGTATGCTGTTACCGACATATATTACTGTTATCTTTATTTACTTTTCCTTTCGACAGACCGTCGCAGCCTCCGAGGATTTTCATAACTTGCCAAATGACACTTCCGAAGGAAGAGGCTCTTCAGAGCCCGTTGACTTTCGTACTGTTGAACACACAAGCCCATTCAACGAGCCTGATGGCCCAATAAATTCTGAAACTGCCCATGCCAATTTCCCCCCATCAGCCGGTGATACCTGCGACACAGAGGGATCAGTGCGCAATGACGACGCTGATCACAATGCCTTTGTTGATGCAGCTATGGAGGAGACCAGGGCTTCTCCTATGAAGAGATCAATCGGCGGTTTTGCCGACGAAGATGACCTTCTTGATTTGTAAGTGCTTTTCTTCTTACTATTTTCAACTTTCTTGACTTTTTCAAATTCTTCTGATAATCTTGATTAATCGAATCTTCCTTGCAGTGATGATACTTTCATTGAGCCTCCGCCCAAGAAGGCCAGATCTGATGCTGTTTCGCCGGCCGCTGCAGCTTCCGAAGCTTCGGCTCCCAAGGCGGCTCCTGTGGCGCAAGCATCGACTGCCTCCTCTCTTTCCAAAGGGAAAGATGCTCCTGCTGCTGCTGCAGCTCCTTCTCCTGTAAGTCTTTATTGAATCTAACAAGAATTTTTTGGAATGTGCCTTTGCTTAACAATCTCTGTAAATCATTCCATTTCTTTAAGGATCTACGAGGTGTGATATCCTCTTTAGAGGCTTTTGCCTCTCAATTCACCTCTCTGGAGGCGGACAAGATTCGGCTGCAGGAGGAGGCTAGGTCTTCCTCTTCAAAGTTGGATGGCGCCATCAAAAAGGCCGCCGTAGCTCGCCAGGAGGTCGACTCCTTGAAAGAAGAGCTGAACAAGCTGAAGGAGCGGCTGAAGGAGGAGGAAGCTCGGGCGGCAGAAAAGGATGAACTCCTCCGTCAATCTGCTTTGGCCCTGCTTGGTAAGTCCCTTTATTCCTTACAGATTATTACTTTTTATGGATCTGCTTCTTCGTCAATGATTTCCTTTGATTACTTGCAGAAGCTGCCAACATCCCTGCTACTGCCTTGGATAAAATTCCGAGCAATTCTCCAGCAAATGGTGCGTCGACGGTTCTCACCGCCCACCAACTTACCCGAGAGCTTCTTGACAAGGGAAAGGGTGCTGCGGCGCGGATGCACTCGATGATATTCCCCAAGGCCACGCAGGAGAAGACTCTGGGGCAGCTGATTGATGCTTTCGCAGTCGACACCAAGGAGGTCATTGAGGTATTCAAGCGTACCTCGCGTACCTATGGCGCCCTTCTTGCCTTCCAACTTATGATGGGTTACGGCTTTAAGGCTGACATTGAAGAAATGACTAAGGAGCTGCCGAAAGGAAAAGATGGGCAATCTATCGATTTAAGCACCTTTACGGCGTCCGCCCGTACTTGTGCTCGCCAGCTCCTTGATTTAGTCTCGAGGAAAACATCGGTTGGCCCTAGCCTGTCGACCCAGACTCAGGCTCCTTGATTGTTGTAACAATTTTACCCTTGGGCTAGTTTGAAACATTTTTCTGCTACGAAAACTTTAAGTTTGTAATGAATACTATGCCGGCAATGTTGCCAGCATGTTTTTATCATAATATCTTCACTTGTGCTTCTTCTGATAGCTCGACAGGGATTGCTTATACCTCTCCCGATGGGAGTTTTGTTGGATGCTTGATTTGACCATATCATCCTCTTTGACGCTGTTGCCTGCAGGTTTTCCCAGTGCCCTCGTTTGTTGACGACTCCTCTGGTGTTCTTCCCGAAAGTGATCGGATCCAACGGATGAGGGATCGGATCGCCCAGATGGAGAAGGATCTGCGCAGCACTTATGCTTTGGCCGCGATTATCAATAAGAAGAGCCAGACTGCAGCCGACGTAGAGCGATAAGCTCTTACTGAGCTGCATAAGGCTACCGAGAGCTTGAACTGTGAGTCCTTTAATCTCTTTACCCTTTGGTTGATAGCGTTTTCTCTGATCCTCTTCTGCTTCTTTATCAGTCATAGCTCTGAATCGTGCGGAAGAGAGTAAACGGATTCATGAGCGTGTGAATGCTTTGATCGAGTTATCCTCAGCCGAGGAAATTTTCTGGCGGGAACACTCGAAGGCATCGGCTGTCGCACAATTTCAGGATCGAGTTCAACAGGTTCACCACTTCTTCGACATGTGCTATAGAGCCATGAGGGTGGTTTGGAAGACGATGTTTCCTTTGAACGCAGTTCCCCCTACGCTCCTTGCATTAATGTCGGAGTTTGGTAACGCCAGGAAGATCCGGGACTTGGTGCGCGCACAAGTTTATGCAGGAGCCAGGTTTACGCTTGCTCTTGTACTTTCCTGTTATCCTTCGGCGGAGTTTACTCGTCGATTGCCAACGTTATCGGAGAGTTGGAAGCACCGTATCCGAAGGTGTTGTTGCCTGCGAACATAATTGTCGACGGACTCGAGAGAGATTCAAAGGTACCTGAAGAAAAGAAACTCCACAAGGGTGATCTCGGGGTTTTAATAGCTTGTTTGTAAATAGTTTGACAACTTTATCCAAGCGTGTGGATGACGCCTTTTCATTTGGTAGATACATGCATATGTATTTTTACCATGTTATTGTTGTTGACAAGTTTCAACTTTGAGCGAATCTTGGTTGCTCGTTTTTGAATGTATGTATGTTGGTTGGTTTAGCAAATCATGTGAGTGATCAGCTCGTGTTGCAGGTCTTGCTAAACCTGTTGTGTGCGCAACTTTGCTTTCAACCGTTGTAAATTTCGACAAACACTCCCGAATATTTCGGGTGTAGTGATTCTGTCGATGAACCCGTTGTTCCTTAATATTTTCATAAGCGAAATATCAAACGTGGGTTGTTGTTTATGTGTATTTCCAAACTCTTGCTATTTACGGCACTCGTAGAGGCATCTATAACAGAGGGAAGAGTGAACTTCTTTCTAGCGCTCGTAGAGGCTTTCTGGAGCACGATCTTCTGCCCTGTACTATGTTTGTATAGTGATGGGGCTTAGAAGTTTGTAGCCACTGCAATGCTTAACAAAGAATCGAAGCTTAAGTTTTTATTGATAAGGTAAGCACAATGCTAGAGGGCGAAAGGGAAAGCCCTGTTTATACTAAAGGAAAAACAAAAATAAAGGCGGATAAACTGCTTAAGAAAGGAAGGGGTTCTTCTCTTCCTCTGGCTTCTTCACCATGTTAGGGGTAGCCGCGGCGTTGTTGATTTCACCAGGGGTTTGAGCAGTGACTGCCATCGTCTTGCTGTTTTCTATGTTCTCTGCATCATCAACTGCCGAAGCTTTTGTTGCCAAAGTTCTTGCTGCTGAGGCTTCTGCTGTCGAGGCTTTAAGAGCAAGGTCGGCTGGCTTCCTTTTGCTTCCCCTGTCATCCTTTTCTTCCTTGATTTCACGCAGCAACAACTTAGGTGGAGGTTTAATAAATTCTTGCTTGCTCCCAAACTTCGCCGCGATCCTCTGGAAATCGCGGTCGCAACTGTCTGAGCGCGAAAAACTTCCATGGACTGTAATGTTTGTCCCTTTGTTGCCAGGCATCTTCAGCTTGAGATAAGCGTAGTGCGGCACGGCCATGAACTTGGCGTAGGCTGGTCTCCCGAGTATAGCATGATACTGTGACTCCCAGTTCGCTACCTCAAACTCGATCTTCTCCTTCCTGAAATTGTCAGATCTGCCGAAGACAACGTTCAAGTAAATTCTTCCAAGGGAATACCCTGGTCCAGTTGGCAAAATCCCGTGGAAGCAAGTGTCTGTCTCTTCCAGCATTCCCATGGTGATCCCCATACTTTTGATTGTGTCGACGAAAATCAGGTTTAACCCGCTTCCACCGTCCATAAAGACTTTGCTCATCTTGAATCCTCCTATCTGTGCCTCGACTACCAGGGCAGCATGTCCCGGTTTTGGTATGGTCATCGGGTGGTGCCGCTCGGCTGAACGTAATGTTCGAGAGGACCACTCGACGTACTCGAGGATGTTTGCCATGATGCTTTCGGCCGGATTAATTTCTCGGGTGAGCTTCTTCATCTCTCTTCTCGAAACACCTGTCTTGTGGATCATACTCATCCGCCCACGTGGTGGTGGGAACGCCTCGCTTGGGTTGATGAGGTTGGGCCTGCTTGTACTTGGTGCTTTGTGGCGGAGGTGGAGGAGGTGGTAACGGTTCTCTGTCTCGACTGCTGGATGAGTTTATGCATGTCAAGGAACTGTCGACAATCCCTGAGAAGGTGACTTGACTTCGTTTTGCCGTCCTTGGAGTCGACATACGAGTGCAAGTAACAGGGGGCATTGATCTGTTCAGCATAGGGTAGCTCGGGAGTCCTCTGTTGCCGTGGTTTATAATTGCCGCGGTTTCCAGAGTTGTTCCGGTTGCCATCCTGTCGATCATCTCTTCTTTCATCATACCGATCATCATGTCGATCGGAGTATCCTGTAGCTACCAGATTGTTGTCGTCGTAGTTGCGATTTTTCCTCCTTTTGTTCCGATCCCTTCGGCTGCCCGAATCGTGCTTTGGCTGGTCATCGTCTTCATCATCGCTGCGCTGGCGTGGTCTCCGCACGTTGTCCTCGCCATCAGCCCAACTGTTGGCGATTTCCATCAGCTTGGTTATGGTTTTTGGCTTTTTGCGTCCAAGTTCTTCTATGTAACTTTCGCGTCGGACGCCATCGCTGAAAGCGTCGATTGCTCTGTCTACAGATACATCTTCGGCAGCGTTTAGGAGTTTGGTGAATCTCCCTATGTAAGAGCGCATCGACTCCTTCTGCTTCTGCTGGCAGTTGCGTAGCTCCTCAATCCCGACGGGTCTTTTATATGTCGCCTGGAAGTTAGCGACGAAGGCGTCCACCAGGTCGTCCCATGATTTGATGGAGCCTTTCGGCAGTCCTCTTAACCAAGCCCGTGCCGAGTCCTTTAGGTAGAGCTGTAAGCACTGCATTGCCGCTATCTGGTTCCCTTTATGCAGAATCACAGTCTGCAGGTAATCGTCTATCCAAGATCTTGGTTCCTGCTGCCCATCATACTTGGCAGCGTCAGTGGGAGTAGGTTTGAATTTTTTGGGTGGCATCGACTCGCGGATTTTGTAACTCAAACAATCGGCTCCCCTTAGTTCACCATCGTACTCTTGATCCTCGTCTGAGGAGTCGCTGTCGTCATCCTTCCTCGCGGCGCGTCGTCGCCTCGCTTTATCGATTCGGCTCTGGGTGATTTCGTCCCGAGCATCTCTCGCCCGATGTTTCGAACCATTGGCCTGCGCCGTGGTTTTTCTCCTTCTGCGGGACTAGATTGTTTCCCAATATGGCGAGACTTTCTAGGGCACCGCGATGAGCTTGCGCCATGGATCCTTCGGGGCGTTGGTTAATGAGGTACGCGGCGAGATTGGCCGTTGCTCCCGCAACGTTCTTCGGCCGTGGCATGCCTGCGGTATCCGTGGTCATGAAAGACTTGGTTAGATTCGACGTTATTTCTCTGGCGTCGTCTTCCGAGAGCCTGGACATTCTTGATCGATGTTTTCCTGCCCCAAGGGCGCTTCGGGAAGCGCTTCCTTGTGACGCTCTCCGTCGCTCGCTGGATCGTTCTGCCGCAGACAGTCGTCTCTCGAGCGTAGCTTGCTCTCTCGACAGGTGCTCTCGGTTTTTCTCTAATATAGAGCGGTATGCATTTAGGGTTCCAACCGAGGTTCCTGCAGGGAGCGGGGTGTTGTTGAGCACGGCTGTCCTAGCCGCAGCCCACTCTTCATCCGCGATGGTGTAGTCGCTGTCGCGATTACTAGCGCTATTTTCGAAGCTCGCCCTTCTGCTGGGACGGGGCGTGCGGTCTCCGTCTTCTCCGTGCCTTGTATTTCCTGTGTTGTTGGCGACATAGACCTGATGGTGTGCTGTTCTTCGGGTGGTTCTTGGGACGATGCTGCCGACGCTTGTCTTCTCCCGACGAGTATCGGGTATTGCGGATGAACGGTGTGTCGCTTGATCCCAAACCGTGCACGGCGTCGCAGTTTGAGCGGTAGTAGGAGGTTAGTTCTGAAGTCATGGGTTCGTCGGATCCCACCAAACATTGAGGATGGTGAACGGGGAGTCGAAGGCGCGGGCGAGCCCATCGACTCCGCCGAGGCCAGCCAATAGATCGGACGATGACGACGCACTAAGACTCATTGATCCGGAGGTGGGTGACTCTAGCAGCTGGAGGATTCCCTCCGCGTTGACGTTGTAGTGGACGCTGCCGATGGTCATCTCCATGTTTCCTTGCAGATCTGAGAAGTTCGAGCGAGAAGAATCGCTATGCGGGGTAAACTCGTAGGAGCCGAATCGGATCGGACTTCCCGGAGCTGGTGATGGCGGAGCCGATGAAGATGTCGACGACATGATCGGATCCGCCGATGATCGATCCGGTGCACGCAGGTTTCCCACAGACGGCGCCAATTGTCGGGGGTGTTCCTCGACAATGTCCTCCGATAGGGACTTAGGGTTGATGGAATCCTGCAAGCTGATACGAGACATCGGTGCACAAACAAACGGGGGAGGCGATTTACCCAGGTTCGGGGCCCTCGATGAGGTAAAACCCTTACGTCCTGCTTGTCCGTTCTTGATTATAATGAAAACAGTGTTACAATGGGGTGCCGAATAGTTCGGCTGTGATCTCGTCGAGATAGCTAATCGCTAGGGTAACCTAGTTCTAAGCTCACGTTGGCTAAGATCGCTAAGATTGGTCGTGTCCTCGATAACCCCTCTCTCGGCCTTTATATAGGTGGCCAGGTCCCGAGAGATTTAGTCGAGTACGTGTAGGTTTACAATAGATCTATCTCTAATCTTTCCTTCTTCGGCTCTTTCCGCGTCTTGTACTTCAAGTAATCTTTCGCCGCACCGTCCTAGTGGCCCATCTTGTCTTCGAGTACCTTCATGGGCCTCCACCTGGGCCGTATAGGGTAGAGCAATAGTGGTTACCCGAAGGGTAATGCCCACGTCAGATAGTGACAACAAATTCATGATCTATTATGGTTTTGTATTTTCCTTTGCTACCTCACTATGGATAAAGTGAATGCATGTGCTATGTTTGTCACGTGACAAAAGTGATGATCTTGTTTCTTCAAGGTAGCATATTTCATATTCAAACATCATGTCAAAGTACTTATGGCTATGATCTGTTAACTTTTAATACAAGATTGCATGGAGTTTTCCCTTTCTTGTGGAGTGTAAGAGAGATGTGTTGCATCATCTCTATGTTAGGATGTGATGCCCATATGAATGCTTATCAAACACATATTGAAGGTCCACCAATATTATATCATTGATGAATTGTTATTATCCACTACAACTTTAAAAAGAGAGTAGACAAGTGAACCCATGAACCCTGGTCCAATTTTAATCATAAGAAACACCTTTCCATTGAATTTATCTTACTTTCTATTTTCAAAAATATTTTAATCCGAAAATAGAAAAATATTTAATTACTTAATCACACACAAAACCCACAAAAAACTATCTCTCTATTGCATTTACTTAGTTTACTTTGTTTATCTAGTTTACTTTACTTGTACTGCATCTTTTATTTACTATTACTAATACGAAACCTTGTGCTTGGCAACCACACGGTGGAGTTGGGGGCACAAGGCACCTTCTTTACTTTGCAGGATTGCTGGAAGAAAATAAAAAGAGACAACTCTTTACTAATTCTGCTCTGGAGTCCCAACGCCATCAGTGATCTAATTTCCTACTAACTTGTCATGTGAGACTAAACTTATCCCCCACTCTTGCCACTCAAGTGCAGTCACTAACTTGGAGTGAATCAAAATTGGGATGCCACCCAATATTTCAACACTTGTCAGATTATTACGCCTACTAAAGTTTATTTTAAACCTTAACCCGGTCAGAATTGAACATCGAACCCCTAACCTCTAAATTGGCACCGTGTACTTCTCGATCTCTGTTCGGAGCTCAATAAATCCTTAGCTTGAGTCTCTATCACGCAAACCGCAGCGCGTGTCTTGTCATGTCAAGCCGAGACGAGATATGGATGAGGAGGCGTGTGTACCACTCCTCTTTTTTATCCTTTTACCATTACGAAGTGGTGGAACCCTTCTTATAAGATGGTAAAACTTCTTCCAACTTTCTATGTGGGACTAAATTTAGCTCCAACCCCTTGCCACTCATGTGTATCCACTAACTTAGGCTGAATCACAATTGAGTTGCCACATCTTGGTGCTTTAAGACTTAATGGAAATCTTAAATCACACATGGGCCAAATGATATAGGACTAATATTTCAACTCTTCTCAGGCTATTGCGGCGAGTAAACTTTGTTTTAAACCTTAGCCTCCTAGAACAAGTCATAATAAAACATCGAACTCTAATCTCCAAAATTGGCACCATGTACTTCTCGATCTCAGCTAGAACCCGCAAACAACAACACGTGGCGTGTCGTGTCGAGTTCATACGAGTGAGCGACAGAGGCGGATCATACGTGTTGTTGTGTGATCGATGGTACTCCAGTGAGGGGATCCTCACAGAGGGGAGAGAAACAGGGGCCATAGGACGAGGAGTCATCGGGACGGGGATCACGAGTTACCCAGCTTCGGAAACCTCACGACATTGGTGAGGGGCCTATTGCTGCTTGTCTGGAATTATCAGGCAACGAGTGGAAGATTACAATGAGCTGTGTCGTGCATCTAGGGATCCCGTGATCCATCTTATAAAGGCTACAGATCTAGGGTTACAATGGTAGAGATCCTACCGAATACGACTAGGCCTAGGCTACGCTAAATATTTCTTGTCCTGCACTTCACGGATCTGACTGACCTTCATCATGGGCCGGATCACACAACTTGTCTCTAGGCCGAATCACATCATCTTTGTTCTCCGGCAACTGGGATGCTAGTTGGCTCATAAGCCTCACCACCATCTGTGGGCCACCCGGGCCTGCCGGAATCAATGCCCTACTGGGGTATACCTAGTTGGCATATCCACAACTGATAGCTACATAATCTAGCATCTATACTCCATGTTTAAATCTCATATTTGTCAAGAAATTAATAAAATATCTCCCTATCTTTGCCACTAATGACTAGTAACCACTTCAATGTGGAAATCTTCTCTTTAGTTCTTCCATTTCAGGAATATACACTTTTATGGCAAAATTTGGGAAATTAATGATGAATCGTGAGTTGCCAATACTACCAAGTCAAAGGCCTCTCGAAGAAGACCAACAGAGAGTTTAACGAGCAGTGATACGGGTAGAGCCCGCCCATATGGCCGCCCGTATTGGGTGCCACCGCATCGTCCAAGTCAACCCTAGCAATTTTCGTGAAGGGACCCTATATACTTCCACCTCCATAGCCATAGTCCATCTACTTGTAATCTCGATCTCCACGATTGGCGATATTGTAAGACTATTTGATATTTATATCAAATACATCTTTCCAATGTTTATGGTAGTCCTCACAGGCTGCGGGATTGGGTGAAGCCTAGCAGTGTTTATTTGCATCTTTTAACATGGGAATATTGCGTTGAGTTTGAATCACTACAAGAAAAGTTGCCATGGCCGACGAAGTTGAAGTCGCGCCGTGGTTGCTGGTGCACCATGGCCGACGATTTTTGGTCCCTCCGTGGTGCATGTCAAAACTTTTTTTTCTCGTTTTTGAGGCCACCTAGCCCGACGAAAGCGGCCAAAACGTCGCGTATGGTGGCCCGGGACGTGGTGCATCGCGAATTCTCGGGTTCGCCGGCCGAGTCAACGCAAATCCGCACCGCCCAGGGATGTAGGGCCCACATGGGCAGCCTCTCTAGCATTGTTTTTTCTCTCGATCGCGCCATCTCGTTCAACGCTCTCCGATCGAGCCGTTTACGATGCAGGATCATGGGTCCCGCTTGTCATCCTCTATGAACCAAAATTCCTTCTTTTCTTGGATTTTTTTGACCCCCGATTTACGGCTACTTCCTTTTTCTTGTGATCCCTTGCCGCCTTGGAAACGTTGAGACCGCTGCAGCTAAATGGGACCCACATGTCATCCTCTATGAGCTATCAACTTTCTTTTCTTGGAGTTTTTTTTGGCACCTCATATTTGGTCACTTGCCTTTTTCTTTCGATCCCCGCCGCCTCTCAAACGGTGATACCGCTGATGCTAAATGGGACCCGCATGTCATCCTCTATGTACTATAAAACTTTCTTTTCCTGGATTATTTTTGGCACCTCATATTTGGTCACTTGCCTTTTTCTTTCGATCCCCGCCGCCTCTCAAACGGTGATACCGCTGATGCTAAATGGGACCCGCATGTCATCCTCTATGTACTATAAAACTTTCTTTTCTTGGATTTTTTTGGCACCTCATATTTGGTCACTTGACTTTTTCTTTCGATCCCCTGTTGCCTCTCAAACAGGTGATACCGCTGTCTGCTAAATGGGACCCGCATGTCATCCTCTATGTACTATAAAACTTTCTTTTCTTGGATTTTTTTGGCACCTCATATTTGGTAACTTGACTTTTTCTTTCGATCCCCTGCTGCCTCTCAAACGGTGATACCGCTGCTTGCTAAATGGGACCCGCATGTCATCCTCTATGTACTATAAAACTTTCTTTTTTTGGATTATTTTTGGCACCTCATATTTGGTCACTTGACTTTTTCTTTCGATCCCTGCCGCCTCTCAAACGGTGAGACCGCTGCAGCTAAATGGGACCCGCATGTCATCCTCTATGAGCAATCAACTTTCTTTTCTTGGAGTTTTTTTGGCACCTCATATTTGGTCACTTGCCTTTTTCTTTCGATCTCATGCCACGTTTGAAACGTGGAGGTACCTGCTGGCTCATGGGACCCGCATGTCATCCTCTGTGTGCTATAAAAGTTTCCTTTGTTGGTTTTTTTTCACCCTCTGATTTTTGGCTTGCCTTTTTCTTTTGATCCCCTGCCCCCTTTGAAACGTTGAGTAAGCTGTTGGTTCAAGGGACCCGCATGTCATCCTCTATGTCCATCAAGTTTCTTTTCTTGGATTTTTTTCACCCCCTAATTACTAGCTACTTTCTTTTTCTTTTGATCTCAAGCCGCATTACAAACATTGAGACCGCTGCTGCAAAATGGGACCCACATGTCATCCTCTATGTACAATAAATCTTGGATTATTTTGGGCTCCTGATATTTGGTCACTTGCCTTTTTCTTTCGATCTCATGCCGCCTTTGAAACGTTGAGTAAGCTGCTGGCTCATGGGTCCCGCATGTCATCCTCTACGAACAATAAAAGTTTCCTTTATTGGAGTTATTTTTGACCCCTAATTTCGGCTATTTGCCTTTTTCTTTTGATCCCCTGCCCCGTTGAAACGATGAGGACGCTCGTTGGCGGGTCGGTCCCACATGTCATCCTCTATGAACAATAAAAGTTTCCTTTGGTGGATTTATTTTTGACCCCTAAATAATTTATGGCTATTTCCTTTATTTTTCTTTTGATCCCCTGCCGCCTTGGAAACGTTTGAGAATGCTGCTGCCTCATGGGTCCCGCATGTCATCCTCTCAGAACGATAAATGTTTTCTTTTCTTGGATTTTGTTACCAACTGACTTTTGGTTTTTTATTTTATTTTCGATCCCCTGCCGCCTTTGAAACGTTGACGACGCTGCTGGCTCATGGGTCCCCGATGTCAGCCTCCCCGTACAAGAAACATGTGATATCTTGATTATTTTGCAGACAATAAACAGTGTATTTCGCTCTGAGCTATTGCAAACGGATAAATTAAATCTTTATTTTTACATAAACAAATTTATATGTTGAGTGTCCTTGTTTTTTGTTTTTGCGAAGCATAGGACTTTCCTGTTTTTTTAGAAAAATCCAAACTTTCCTGTTTTGGAGTGGGCTGAAATTGTACGAGACAAAAGGCCCAGCAGGATAGTTCGAAGGCCCAGATGTCCAGATACAGCCCCAATTGAAATCTTTCTTTTCTTGGATTTTTTCACCCCCGATTTCTGGCTACTTCATTTTTCTTTTGATCCTGTGCCGCCTTGGAAACGTTGAGACCGCTGCTGCAAAATGGGACCCACATGTCATCCTCTATGTACAATAAAGTTTCTTTTCTTGGATTATTTTTGGCTCTTGATATTTGGTCACTTTCCTTTTTCTTTCGATCTCATGCCACGTTTGAAACGTTGAGGAACCTGCTGGCTCATGGGACCCGCATGTCATCCTCTATGTACAATAAAGTTTCTTTTCTTGGATTATTTTTGGCTCTTGATATTTGGTCACTTTCCTTTTTCTTTCGATCTCATGCCACGTTTGAAACGTTGAGGAACCTGCTGGCTCATGGGACCCGCATGTCATCCTCTATGTATAATAAAGTTTCTTTTCTTGGATTATTTTTGGCTCTTGATATTTGGTCACTTTCCTTTTTCTTTCGATCTCATGCCACGTTTGAAACGTTGAGGAACCT
>NC_061514.1:325539050-325577393 GCF_022539505.1 Lolium rigidum | reverse complement strand
CCTCAAGAACTAAACAAACTACTCACGAGACATCATATGGAACATGATCAGAGGTGATATGATGATGAATAACAATCTGAACATAAACCTTGGTTCAATGGTTTCACTCAATAGCATCAATAACAAGTAGAAATCGATACGGGAGAGTTTCCCCTATCAAACAATCAAGATCAAACCCAAATTGCTACAGCGGTGACGATGTCCAGCGGTGGAGATGGCGGTGATGATGATGAAGATGATGGTGATGGTGATGGAGATGATGTCCAGCTCGATGGCGGTGACGATGGCGTCGATTTCCCCCTCCGGGAGGAATTTCCCGGCGGATTCCTGCCCGCCGGAGAGCTCTTTTCTCTCTGGTGTTCTCCGCCCCGCAGAGGCGGCTGTAACCCTTCGTGAGGATCCCTCCGTGGCTTAGGTTTTCGGGACGAAGGGTTTCGCGAAGAAAAGGAGGCGAAAGGGGCTGTGGGGCCCCCACACCACAAGGTGGCGCGGCCAGGCCATGGGCCGCGCCGCCCTATGGTCTGGGCCCACCTTGGGTCCAGCTGGCTCCCCCTTCTTGCTTCCTTCGTCATCTGGAAAAATAGGATTTTTGGTGAAATTTCCTTCCACAGTTGATCTTCCGAAATATTGCATCCTGACGGTGTTTTTTCCAGCAGAATCCTGGCTCCGGTGCGCGATCTCCAAATAATCATGAAACATGCAAAATAGATGAAATAACATAAGTATTGTGTCCCAATATGAAATATATCAATGAATAACAGCAAATTATGATATAAAATAGTGATGCAAATTGGACGTATCAGCCTCCGGAGTGATGAGTGAGTAGTTCACCCCTGGACTATGGGTCCATAGCAGTAGCTAGATGGTTGTCTTCTCCTCATGTGCTTCATTGTCGGATCTTGTGAGCTGCCTAACATGATCAAGATCATCTATCCGTAATTCTATATGTTGTGTTTGTCGGGATCCGATGGATAGAGAATACTATGTTATTTTGATTATCAATCTATTACCTATGTGTTGTTTATGATCTTGCATGCTCTCCGTTATTAGTAGAGGCTGCGGCCAAGTTTTTACTCTTAACTCCAAGAGGGAGTATTTATGCTCGATAGTGGGTTCATGTCTCCGTGAATCCGGGGAGTGACGGAAACCTCTAAGGTTATGGATGTATTGTTGCCACTAGGGATAAAACATTGATGCTATGTCCGAGGATGTAGTTATTGATTACATTACGCACCATACTTAATGCAATTGTCTGTTGTTTTGCAACTTAATACTGGAAGGGGTTCGGATGATAACCTGAAGGTGGACTTTTTAGGCATAGATGCATGCTGGATAGTGGTCTATGTACTTTGTCGTAATGCCCAATTAAATCTCACAATATTCATCATATCATGTATGTGCATTGTTATGCCCTCTCTATTTGTCAATTGCCCGACTGTAATTTGTTCACCCAACATGCTATTTATCTTATGGGAGAGACACCTCTAGTGAACTGTGGACCCCGGTCCATTCTTTACATCTGAAATACAAATCTGCTCCTATTGTTCTTTACTGTTCTTGCAAACAATCATCATCCACACTATACATCTAATCCTTTGTTACAGCAAGCCGGTGAGATTGACAACCTCACTCGTTTCGTTGGGGCAAAGTACTTTGGTTGTGTTGTGCAGGTTCCACGTTGGCGCCGGAATCTCTGGTGTTGCGCCGCACTACATCCTGCCGCCATCAACCTTCAACGTGCTTCTTGACTCCTACTGGTTCGATTAAACCTTGGTTTCTTACTGAGGGAAACTTACCGCTGTGCGCATCACACCTTCCTCTTGGGGTTCCCAACGGACGTGTCAACTACACGCATCACCCACCTTCGCGCCTCTGCCTCAATCATGCCAGGCTGCTCCACGTGACGTGGCCATATGCAGTGCTGCTTCCAAGGTGTACCTGCCTCCAGCTGGTAAGGGGTGGCCCGATCTTCTCAGTAAGCAACGGTGCTGATGATGATCACGGGGTGATTGCAGCGGAGATAACTTGATGAAGTGGATGATAACTTGTATGACGCAACGAGATCTCTTGATTGGTCCCTGTCGCCAATGCAACAGCTCTCAACCCTGCAAGATATTCGCAACTCCACACACTTGCGCACGTAGCCGCCGACCACGAAGCGGTAAGTTGCAACCTCCTAATTCCCAATGGAACAGCAGATCACACAACACTTTCAGATCTACACCAAATCAAGCAATATGGTGTAGGGATTCAATAGTTTTGCATAGCAAACAACTAAGGACTAGGGTTTATCTTAAACGTGGTCTAAAACTACTTTGGGGGCATCCTGGGCACTTATATAGGGGTTCAGGACGACCTCAGGTCGAAAAGATATAAAAATAACCGACCCAGAATAGATCTGGTCGAGACAGACTCGGACTCGGCCGGTCTGGGGGCCGGTCGACCGGGCCTGGGACCGGCCGGTCCGGTTGGGACCGGGCCAGGGACCGGATGGCGACCGAGCGGGCGTCCAGGCTTACTCGATATGCCCCGGCTGGCACAAGCGTGGGACCCGGTTTGGACCGGGCTGATCCGGCATGGGAGCCGGTCGGACCGGGCCTGGGGCCGGGCGACCCGGCGTCACAGCCGGTTGACCGGGCTGAGCGCCGGCCTGAACATCTCCTCCTCTCGCGCAATCTTCCCGCTCCTCCTTCGCGCGTCCATGGGATGTCTTCATGTCCAGCTCCATGTCCAGCTTCACGTCCATGTTCTTGTCCAGCTGCTCCTCTCCTCCTCGTGCGATGCTTGCTTCTTCTTCATACCTGATCATACATAAGTAATACCACTTAGGCAGTATAAAGTTCTCATCGATCAAAGTATCACTTAGGAACAAGTTCACATGTTGTTTAAGTAGCTTCGTACGGGCTCGTGTCATTGGTCCAATCCTAACTTCATTGGACTTGAGCTTCACAGCAGGATCATCCTAACTTGTAATGACGGAGGTAGTAGTGAGGTAGGGATGTCCTCATCATCTCCCCCCTTCAAAAGGCCCAAGGTCTTCTCCGTCATATGGTGTCAAATCAGCAACATTGAAAGAATTACTGACACC
The DNA here is from genome assembly GCF_022539505.1 of Lolium rigidum. Lineage (NCBI taxonomy): Eukaryota > Viridiplantae > Streptophyta > Magnoliopsida > Poales > Poaceae > Lolium > Lolium rigidum. The sequence goes on along the minus strand of NC_061514.1, from coordinate 325,574,305 downwards.
AAACTCATCAACTGGAAGATCTATCGAGTATGCATTATCATTGATCTTGGCAAGCACTTTGTAAGGACCGGTGATGCGTGTAGTTGACACGTCCGTTGGGAACCCCAAGAGGAAGGTGTGATGCGCACAGCAGCAAGTTTCCCTCGGTAAGAAACCAAGGTTTAATCGAACCGAGTAGGAGTCAAGAAGCACGTTGAAGGTTGATGGCGGCGGGATGTAGTGCGGCGCAACACCGGAGATTCCGGCGCCAACGTGGAACCTGCACAACACAACCAAAGTACTTTGCCCCAACGAAACGAGTCGAGGTTGTCAATCTCACCGGCTTGCTTGTAACAAAGGGTTAACCGTATTGTGTGGAAGATGATTGTTTGCGGAGAAAACGAGAAAAACAAGTATTGCGGCAGATTTGTATTTCGGTATTAAAAGAATGGACCGGGGTCCACGAGTTCACTAGAGGTGTCTCTCCCATAAGATAAAAGCATGTTGGGTGAACAAATTACGGTCGGGCAATTGACAAATAGAGAGGGCATAACAATGCACATACATGGCATGATAAGTATAGTGAGATTTAATTGGGCATTACGACAAAGTACATAGACCGCCATCCAGCTGCATCTATGCCTAAAAAGTCCACCTTCGAGGTTATCGTCCGAACCCCTTCCGGTATTAAGTTGCAAAGCAACGAGACAATTGCATTAAGTATGGTGCGTAATGTAATCAACAACTACATCCTCGGACATAGCGCCAATGTTTTATCCCTAGTGGCAACAGCACAACACAACCTTAGAACTTTACGTCACTTGTCCCGGTGTCAATGCGAGGCATGAACCCACTATCGAGCATAAATACTCCCTCTTGGAGTTAAAAGCAAAAACTTGGCCGAGCCTCTACTAGTAACGGAGAGCATGCAAGATCATAAACAACACATATGTAATAACTTGATAATTAACATAACATGGTATTCTCTATCCATCGGATCCCGACAAACACAACATAGAGTATTACGGATAGATGATCTTGATCATGTTAGGCAGCTCACAAGATCCAACAATGAAGCACAATGAGGATAAGACAACCATCTAGCTACTGCTATGGACCCATAGTCCGGGGGTGAACTACTCACTCATCACTCCGGAGGCGACCATGGCGGTGTAGAGTCCTCCGGGAGATGAATCCCCTCTCCGGCGAGGTGCGGAGGAGATCTCCGAGAATCCCCGAGATGGGATCGGCGGCGGCGGCGTCTCGGTGAGGTTTTCCGTATCGTGGTTTTTCGCATCGGGGGTTTCGCGACGGAGGCTTTAAGTAGGCGGAAGGGCGAGTCGGGGGCTGACGAGGGGCCCACACCACGGGGCGGCGCGGGCCCCCTTGGCCGCGCCGCCATGTGGTGTGGCCACCTCGTGGCCCCACTTCGTATGCTCTTCGGTCTTACGGAAGGTTCGTGGCGAAATAGGCCCACGGGTCTTCGTTTCGTCCAATTCCGAGAATATTTCGTTACTAGGATTTCGAAACCAAAAACAGCGAGAAAACGAGAAGCGGCACTTCGGCATCTTGTTAATAGGTTAGTTCCGGAAAATGCACGAATATGACATAAAGTGTGCATAAAACATGTAGGTATCATCAATAATATGGCATAGAACATAAGAAATTATCGATACGTCGGAGACGTATCAAGCATCCCCAAGCTTAGTTACTGCTCGTCCCGAGCGAGGTAAAACGATAACAAAGATAATTTCTGAAGTGATATGCCATCATAACCTTGATCATACTATTTGTAAACATATGTAGTGGATGCAGCGATCAAAACAATGGTAATGACATGAGTAAACAAGTGAATCATAAAGCAAAGACTTTTCATGAATAGTACTTCAAGACAAGCATCAATAAGTCTTGCATAAGAGTTAACTCATAAAGCAATAAATCAAAGTAAAGGTATTGAAGCAACACAAAGGAAGATTAAGTTTCAGCGGTTGCTTTCAACTTGTAACATGTATATCTCATGGATAATTGTCAACATAGAGTAATATAACAAGTACAATATGCAAGTATGTAGGAATCAATGCACAGTTCACACAAGTGTTTGCTTCTTGAGGTGGAGAGAGATAGGTGAGCTGACTCAACATAAAAGTAAAGAGAATGGTCCTTCAAAGAGGAAAGCATCGATTGCTATATTTGTGCTAGAGCTTTTATTTTGAAAACATGAAACAATTTTGTCAACGGTAGTAATAAAGCATATGAGTTATGTAAATTATATCTTACAAGTTGCAAGCCTCATGCATAGTATACTAATAGTGCCCGCACCTTGTCCTAATTAGCTTGGACTACCGGATCTTTGCAATGCTACATGTTTTAACCAAGTGTCACAATGGGGTACCTCCATGCCGCTTGTACAAAGGTCTAAGGAGAAAGCTCGCATTTTGGATTTCTCGCTTTTGATTATTCTCAACTTAGACATCCATACCGGGACAACATGGACAACGAGATAATGGACTCCTCTTTAATGCATAAGCATGTGGCAACAATTATTATTCTCATATGAGATTGAGGATATGTGTCCAAAGCTGAAACTTCCACCATGAATCATGGCTTTAGTTAGCGGCCCAATGTTCTTCTCTAACAATATGCATGCTCCAACCATGAAGGTGGTAGATCTCTCTTACTTCGAGACAAGACGGACATGCATAGCAACTCACATGATATTCAACAAAGAATAGTTGATGGCGTCCCCGGAAGCATGGTTATCGCACAACAAGCAACTTAATAAGAGATAAAGTGCATAAGTACATATTCAATACCACAATAGTTTTTAAGCTATTTGTCCCATGAGCTATATATTGCAAAGGTGAATGATGGAATTTTAAAGGTAGCACTCAAGCAATTTACTTTGGAATGGCGGATAAATACCATGTAGTAGGTAGGTATGGTGGACACAAATGGCATAGTGGTTGGCTCAAGTATTTTGGATGCATGAGAAGTATTCCCTCTCGATACAAGGTTTAGGCTAGCAAGGTTATTTGAAACAAACACAAGGATGAACGGTACAGCAAAACTCACATAAAAGACATATTGTAAACATTATAAGACTCCATACCGTCTTCCTTGTTGTTCAAAACTCAATACTAGATGTTATCTAGACTCTAGAGAAACCAAATATGCAAACCAAATTAGCAAGCTCTAAGTATTTCTTCATTAATGGGTGCAAAGTATATGATGCAAGAGCTTAAACATGAGCACAACAATTGCCAAGTATCAAATTATCCAAGACATTTTAGAATTACTACATGTAGCATTTTCCAATTCCAACCATATAACAATTTAACGAAGAAGAAACTTCGCCATGAATACTATGAGTAGAGCCTAAGGACATATTTGTCCATATGCTACAGCGGAGCGTGTCTCTCTCCCATAAAGTGAATGCTAGGATCCATTTTATTCAAACAAAACAAAAAACAAAAACAAACCGACGCTCCAAGCAAAGTGCATAAGATGTGACGGAATAAAAATATAGTTTCGGGGGAGGAACCTGATAATGTTGTCGATGAAGAAGGGGATGCCTTGGGCATCCCCAAGCTTAGACGCTTGAGTCTTCTTAGAATATGCAGGGGTGAACCACCGGGGCATCCCCAAGCTTAGAGCTTTCACTCTCCTTGATCATATTGCATCATACTCCTCTCTTGATCCTTGAAAACTTCCTCCACACCAAACTCGAAACAACTCATTAGAGGGTTAGTGCATAATAAAAATTCACATGTTCAGAGGTGACACAATCATTCTTAACACTTCTGGACATTGCATAAAGCTACTGGACATTAATGGATCAAAGAAATTCATCCAACATAGCAAAAGAGGCAATGCGAAATAAAAGACAGAATCTGTCAAAACAGAACAGTCCGTAAAGATGGATTTTATTAGGCCACCAGACTTGCTCAAATGAAAATGCTCAAATTGAATGAAAGTTGCGTACATATCTGAGGATCATGCACGTAAATTGGCTTAATTTTCTGAGCTACCTACAGGGAGGTAGACCCAGATTCGTGACAGCAAAGAAATCTGGAAGCTGCGCAGTAATCCAAATCTAGTACTTACTTTACTATCAAAGACTTTACTTGGCACAACAAAACATCAAAACTAAGATAAGGAGAGGTTGCTACAGTAGTAAACAACTTCCAAGACACAAATATAAAACAAAAATACTGGAGTAAAAACATGGGTTGTCTCCCATAAGCGCTTTTCTTTAACGCCTTTCAGCTAGGCGCAGAAAGTGTAACTCAAGTAACATCGAGAGACGAAGCATCAACATCATAATTTGTTCTAATAATAGAATCATAAGGTAACTTCATTCTCTTTCTAGGGAAGTGTTCCATACCTTTCTTGAGAGGAAATTGATATTTAATATTACCTTCCTTCATATCAATAGTAGCACCAACGGTTCGAAGAAAAGGTCTTCCCAATATAATGGGGCAAGATGCATTGCATTCAATATCCAAGACAACAAAATCAACGGGGACAAGGTTATTGTTAACCATAATATGAACATTATCAACTCTCCCCAAAGGTTTCTTTTTAGCATTATCGGCGAGATTAACATCCAAATAACAATTTTTCAATGGTGGCAAGTCAAGCATATCATAGACTTTCTTAGGCATAACGAAATACTTGCACCAAGATCACATAAAGCATTACAATCAAAATCTTTGACTCTCATTTTAATGATGGGCTCCCAACCATCCTCTAGCTTTCTAGGAATAGAAGTTTCAAGTTTTAGTTTCTCTTCTCTAGCTTTTATGAGAGCATTTGTAATATGTTTTGTGAAAGCCAAGTTTATAGCGCTAGCATTAGGACTCTTAGCAAGTTTTTGCAAGAACTTTATAACTTCAGAGATGTGGCAATCATCAAAATCTAAATCATTACAATCTAAAGCAATGGGATTATCATCCCCAAGGTTGGAAAAAATTTCAGCGAGTTTTATCACAAGCGGTTTCAGCGGTTTTAGCGGTTTCGAGTAATTTTGCGCGCTTTGCACTAGGAGTAGAAGCATTGCCAACACCAATTATTTTACCATTGATAGTAGGAGGTGCAGCAACATGTGAATCATTAGCATTGCTAGTGGTGGTAATAGTCCAAACTTTAGCTACATTTTCCTCTTTAGCTAGTTTTTCATTTTCTTCTCTATCCCACCTAGCACGCGGTTCAGCCATTAATCTTATATTCTCATTAATTCTAACTTGGATGGCATTTGCTGTAGTAACAATTTTATTTTCAATATCCCTATTAGGCATAACTTTCGATTTCAAAAGATCAACATCGGAGGCAAGACTATCAACTCTAGAAACAAGAATATCAATTTTATTGAGCTTTTCCTCAACAGATTTGTTAAAGGCAGTTTGTGTACTAATAAATTCTTTAAGCATGGCTTCAAGTCCAGGGGTGTATTCCTATTATTGTTGTAAGAATTCCCATAAGAATTAGCATAACCGTTACCATTATTATAAGGATATGGCCTATAGTTATTACTAGAATTGTTCAGATAAGCATTGTTGTTGAAATTATTATTTTTAATGAAGTTTACATCAACATGTTCTTCTTGGGCAACCAATGAAGCTAATGGAACATTATTAGGATCAACATTAGTCCTATCATTCGCAAGCATAGACATAATAGCATCAACCTTATCATTCAAGGAAGAGGATTCTTCAACGGAATTTACCTTCTTACCTTGTGGAGCTCTTTCCGTGTGCCATTCAGAGTAATTAACCATCATATTATCAAGGAGCTTTGTTGCTTCACCAAGAGTGATGGACATAAAGGTACCTCCAGCAGCTGAATCCAATAAATTCCACGAAGAAAAATTTAGTCCTGCATAGAAGGTTTGGATGATCATCCAAGTAGTCGAGTCCATGGGTTGGGCAATTTTTAACCGAGAGATTTCATTCTTTCCCAAGCTTGAGCAACATGTTCATTATCTAATTGTTTAAAATTCATTATGCTACTCCTCAAAGATATAATTTTAGCAGGGGGATAATATCTACCAATAAAAGCATCCTTGCATTTAGTCCATGAATCAATACTATTCTTAGGCGAGAGATAGCAACCAATCTTTAGCTCTTCCTCTTAATGAGAAAGGAAACAATTTTAATTTTATAATGTCACCATCTACATCTTTATATTTTTGCATTTCACATAGTTCAACAAAATTATTGAGATGGGCAGCGAGCATCATCGGAACTAACACCGAGAAAATTGCTCTCTCATGACAAGATTAAGTAAAGCAGGTTTAATTTCAAAGAATTCTGCTTGTAGTAGCAGGTGGAGCAATAGGTGTGCATAGGAAATCATTATTATTTGTGCTAGTGAAGTCACACAACTTAGTATTTTCAGGGTTGGCCATTTTAGCAGTAGTAAATAAAGCAAACTAGATAAAGTAAATGCAAGTAAACTAATTTTTTTGTGTTTTTGATATAGCAAAACAAGACAGTAAATAAAGTAAAGCTAGCAACTAATTTTTTGTGTGTTTTGATATAAGTGCAGCAAACAAAGTAGTAAATAAAATAAAGCAAGACAAAAACAAAGTAAAGAGATTGAGAAGTGGAGACTCCCCTTGCAGCGTGTCTTGATCTCCCCGGCAACGGCGCCAGAAATTTGCTTGATGCGTGTAGTTGACACGTCCGTTGGGAACCCCAAGAGGAAGGTGTGATGCGCACGGCGGCAAGTTTCCCTCGGTAAGAAACCAAGGTTTAATCGAACCGGTAGGAGTCAAGAAGCACGTTGAAGGTTGATGGCGGCGGGATGTAGTGCGGCGCAACACCGGAGATTCCGGCGCCAACGTGGAACCTGCACAACACAACCAAAGTACTTTGCCCCAACGAAACGGTGAGGTTGTCAATCTCACCGGCTTGCTGTAACAAAGGGTTAACCGTATTGTGTGGAAGATGATTGTTTGCGAGAGAAAACAGTAAAACAAGTATTGCGACAGATTTGTATTTCGGTATTAAAAGAATGGACCGGGGTCCACAGTTCACTAGAGGTGTCTCTCCCATAAGATAAAAGCATGTTGGGTGAACAAATTACGGTCGGGCAATTGACAAATAGAGAGGGCATAACAATGCACATACATGGCATGATAAGTATAGTGAGATTTAATTGGGCATTACGACAAAGTACATAGACCGCCATCCAAGCTGCATCTATGCCTAAAAAGTCCACCTTCGGGTTATCGTCCGAACCCCTTCCGGTATTAAGTTGCAAAGCAACAGACAATTGCATTAAGTATGGTGCGTAATGTAATCAACAACTACATCCTCGGACATAGCGCCAATGTTTTATCCCTAGTGGCAACGAGCACAACACAACCTTAGAACTTTACGTCACTCGTCCCGGTGTCAATGCGGGCATGAACCCACTATCGAGCATAAATACTCCCTCTTGGAGTTAAAAGCAAAAACTTGGCCAGAGCCTCTACTAGTAACGGAGAGCATGCAAGATCATAAACAACACATATGTAATAACTTGATAATTAACATAACATGGTATTCTCTATCCATCGGATCCCGACAAACACAACATAGAGTATTACGGATAGATGATCTTGATCATGTTAGGCAGCTCACAAGATCCAACAATGAAGCACAATGAGGAGAAGACAACCATCTAGCTACTTCTATGGACCCATAGTCCGGGGGTGAACTACTCACTCATCACTCCGGAGGCGACCATGGCGGTGTAGAGTCCTCCGGGAGATGAATCCCCTCTCCGGCGGGGTGCCGGAGGAGATCTCCGAGAATCCCCCGAGATGGGATCGGCGGCGGCGGCGTCTCAGTAAGGTTTTCCGTATCGTGGTTTTTCGCATCAGGGGTTTCGCGACGGAGGCTTTAAGTAGGCGGAAGGGCAGAGTCGGTGGGCTGACGAGGAGCCCACACCACAGGGCGGCGCGGCCCCCCCTTGGCCGCGCCGCCATGTGGTTTGGCCACCTCGTGGCCCCACTTCGTATGCTCTTCGGTCTGCTGGAAGGTTCGTGGCGCAATAGGCCCCTGGGTCTTCGTTTCGTCCAATTCCGAGAATATTTCGTTACTAGGATTTCTGAAACCAAAAACAGCGAGAAAACGAGAGTGGCACTTCGGCATCTTGTTAATAGGTTAGTTCCAGAAAATGCACGAATATGACATAAAGTGTGCATAAAACATGTAGGTATCATCAATAATATGGCATAGAACATAAGAAATTATCGATACGTCGGAGACGTTTCAACCAGCACCACGAGGAAGTAACTTGGACTTCCGTAGCTTCGGGAACCTATCCTTGCGAAAATGTACCCAGACCATATCACCAGGCTTGAACAATATCTCCTTGCGCTTCTTATTCATCCTTGCAGCATTGCTCTTGCCTTTTTTCTATCAACTCTTTAGTCTTCACATGAAAATTTCGCACAAAATCTGCCCTCTTGGATGCCTCCATATTGACTCTCTCATGTATGGGTAGAGGCAACAAATCAAGCGGAGTAATGGGTTTGAAACCATACACCACCTCAAAAGGACACAACTCTGTGCTAGAATGTATCGCCCTGTTGTAAGCAAACTCCACATGCAGCAAACAATCTTCCCACTCCTTCAGGTTCTTCTTGATCATGGATCTCAACAGTTGTGACAATGTTCTATTCACCACTTCAGTTTGACCATCAGTTTGAGGATGACAAGTAGTGCTGAAAACATTGCAGCTTCGTCCCCAACTTTCTCCACAGCGTCTTCCAGAAGTAGCTCATAAACTTCACATCACGATCAGAAACAATAGTCTTCGGGACTCCATGTAGACGTACAATCTCCCTGAAAAACAGGTTAGCAATATGCGACGGATCGTCGCTCTTGTGGCAAGCAATAAAGTGTGACATCTTAGAGAATCTATCCACTACCACAAATATAGAATCATGGCCTCTCTTAGTACGCGACAAACCCAACACAAAATCCATACTAATATATTCCCAAGGTGTAGTAGGTGCCGGTAAAGGAGTATACAAACCGTGAGGCTTCAGCTTGGACTTGGACTTGTTGCAAGTAATGCACCTCTTCACATATCTGTCCACATCCCGCCTCATCTTTGGCCAATAAAAGTGGTCAGCTAGCATGAGTAGCGTCTTCTCACGCCCAAAGTGACCCATCAAGCCTCCAGCATGAGATTCCTGCAATAAGAGCAAACGCACAAATGATTCTGGAACACATAGTTTGTTAGCTCTAAACAAGAACCCATCATGTATGTGACATTTTTCCCATGCTTTACCAAGAGCACACAAGCGATATGGTTCAACAAAATCATGATCAGTGGCATACAAATCACATAGTATCTCTAAACCAGGAATTTTAACATCAAGTGGAGTTAATAGCATATTCTTCCTAGATAGAGCATCAGCAACAATATTATCTTTTCCCTTCTTATGCTTAATAATGTATGGAAAAGACTCAATGAACTCAATCCACTTAGCTAGACGCTTATGCAAAGTAGATTGTGATTTCAGATATTTCAAAGCTTCATGAACAGAATGTATGATAAATTCTTTTGGCCACAAGTAATGTTGCCAAACCGCAAGAACTCTAATTAAAGCATACAATTCTTTATCGTAGATAGGATAGTTCAACTTAGCACCAGAAAGTTTCTCAGGAAAATATGCAATTGGACGACCCTCTTGCATCAACACACCACCAATTCCAATACCACTAGTATCACATTCAATCTCAAATTGTTTATTGAAATCAGGAAGTGCAAGCAACGGTGCAGAAGTCAACAACCGTTTCAGTTCATCAAATGCATGATCTTGGGCTGCGCCCCACTCAAAGACAACACCCTTTTTAGTCAAATCATTCAAAGGTGCAGCAATAGTACTAAAGTTGGGCACAAATCTTCTATAAAACCCAGCTAGACCAGGAAACCCACTCGACACCCTAGAGTATACCTAGGCATTTCTCGGGCTAGGCCATGCTTCGAGCCAGGCGGACCCAACCCTGAGGCAAGAAATCTAGGCCTGATCGTCGGGCCAAAAAATCAGGGCCAAGCCCGACGCATCAGAGAGAAGGCCCACCGGGCTTAGGCCTCCAAGCCACGGGCCAGGCTTCTTAAGTAAATTGCAGAAAATCAAGGCCTAGACCGTCAGGCCAAAAATCAGGCCCAAACCTGACCCAATGGCATGGTTGAGTTGAGGTTGGGATTTTCGGGCTGGGCTGGGCTTCTCCTGCCCAGGTAAGTTAGGGTCGTGGTAACCTAGAATCCTCTCACGAAAATTTGAGTTTGGGAGCCAAAATTTTGTGCAGAGCAAATAGGTACAGCGTGGTCACCATCTGACGGCTCTCACCTACCCCAGTCTCTAGCGTCATCTCCTGCTCATTCCCCTTTCGTCCCCAGCATCGACGCCGCCGCCGCTGCTCCCCGCCGGCAACCCCCACCTCGCCGCTGATCACCGCCCCCACTCCCGAATTATGTAAACGCCGTCCACCCCATACCTCCCACGTCCAATCCAACCCCATACCTCCCACGTCCAGTCCCACCCGATTCCCGGCGCATCCGTGAAACCCTAGGTGCTGGCCCTAGCCGCCGCCGCCGCCGTCCGTAGCGGTTGGAACTCCGTCCCGACGCCTCCCTTCGACGCACCATCCATGGGAGACCATGTCTACGTCCATGCCCCAACCCACCGAGCACGTGGCTGCTGACCGCGACGAGGCGTGAGCCGGCGAGGTCGCCCTTCCCACTTCTCCCCTGGATCCGTCGACTGCGGCCGCCATCAGCCACCTGCTCGCGTGCGTCGGATCTGGGGAAGAAGGCACGTCGCAGTTCTGCCGGGTCGGGGCCTACCGCGTCATCGCCTAGGTCAGTCCCTCCTCCTTTTATGCATCCCCCATTGCTGCTCGGCTACAACTACAAGTACGCACCGCTGCACTGCTCATGCCGTTGCTGCTCTGCTCACGCGTATTGTTCTCTGGTGTGTTGCAACACGGGGTGTTGAGGTCTGATGACGACGACCTATTCGTCCCTGAGGTCCTGCCGGTGGCCACGACTCCGACATGCCACTAACGGCCACCTCCCCAACAAGGTATTGCCGGTGAGCTCCCTCTTCCCCTCCTGCATCTATTCTTGCTAATAATCGTTTCATTTTTCGAGTTGAATTGAATGTGTAGACATTAGGGTTTAGAGAACGGTTGCATGTGAGCCAAGATGCTATCATGGTGTTTTGGCTTCCTGTTTTTGCCTGCCCGATTTGGACAGCAGTAATTGACAATTTTTTGAGGGAAATGTGTGCTCCTCTTCTACTCAACAAATCTTTGATACGAAGCATTTTTCTTCTTATGTGCAGCATGGGGGGCTGTTGCTGACCTTGCAGCAAGCTAGCTTCATGCACAGCTGGTTGTGCTACGACAATCCAATCAAATGGCGTCAACACGCCGATTCTGATTACTTTTTTTCCTCGCAGGTAGAATGCAACGTGAAATCTGGTGTTTTCTGTTGCTTGTTGTGTTGCTCAGGTAACACATGATATATTGTTTGTTTTCAAGTTTATATTGATCAGCTATTGCTCCTGCAGGATGAGAAGATTTGTTCAATTGAAGCCAAGCAGGTGGGTGTTCACTTAGAAATGACAATCTTTACCACAGAAATGGTTTCATTTGTTCACTGCTTGCAATAATGTGTCTATACAGGCTGAAAGATTGCTGTTCCTGTTTTACAGCTAGGAGCAATTCTGTGATCAATTACGTATCTTCAGCAGGAAAATACATGGATGCACTCGGGTGATATCCTTCCCTATATCTCACCAACCAACCTGTTTGAGATCTGTTCTACTATATTAGTATGTTGTGTTGTGTATATGCTAGTCATGACTTTTTTTGGTTTTTGTATTCAGCAGTATGAGCCTGCCACATTATCAGTGGGTCAATATTGATATTTATGGGCACCTGTCACTCTCCATCTACCGCCCGCATCTACTCTCTAAGAGTTAATCTACTCAGGTTATAGTTTGTGCAGACAGATTTTATGTCTTTACTAGATCATGAGGATACAAATTTGGGATATCGTGATTCAAAATAATGAAAGATATCACGTGAATATGTGAAAATGATTCTGATATATGAAAGATACCACATTAAATTTGAGTCATCTTTGTTGTACTATATAATTTCTATTGCTTTGCAATAACTAGGAAAATGAATTTTATGTTTCAGGTTACTTAGGCCATGGTAGATCTGAACATTAAATCTGAATATGTTACCTTTTTTAATATCGTCGCGGTCTCAAATTTAAATTTGACCTGCACTAATTAAAATGTTTTGGATTTTTTTGAATAATCTACTTTCCGAGTTTCCTGTCTAAATTAAAAAAAACGGCTGCCCGGTGCATGAAGCTCCCCTTTTGCGCGGGTCCGGGGAGGGTTCGGACCACATTGGGTCATTGTATGCAGCATTTCCTTGCAATTTTTGAAAGTTTCAAAGTTTTACTAAGTGGCATGTCTTAAGTTTACTGCAAACATAGGATAATGTATGTTTAAAATCCCAGTAATATGTGTTTATTCATATTTCGGATTATCAAAGAGATTTACAGAAAAGTCTAACTAAACTTCAAAAATCCATAATTTGTATTTCTAAAATGTTTTGCTTTTGAAACGATTATTTTCAAATGTTTATACATGTCTACCAAAATCAACTTTCTAATTAGGAATATCCAAAACACATGTTTAATTGTTGGTGTTCGTAGGACAACCATGCTCCCGGGCATGTGTTTAAAAAATTCTGGCCGACACAATAAATGAACACCAGTGAGGTGAGCCTTTTGCTTTTAAGACAACGTCAATCCTGCCAACGAGAGAAATTAACTACTCGGGTAGTTTGCTGACTTAGTGTAGTGTGAACGCCATGGTTTTTTAGTCGAATAGTCTCTATATAGTCGTCGAGTCGTTTTCCAAAAATCACGGTGACTCGCGACTATACAACGACTTATGACGACTATACAGCGACTTTGGTCGACTATACACTGAGTCGCAGCCTTGGCGACTCAATTTTGAGTCGCGACTCAAAAACCTTGGTGAACGCTGACTCGTACAACCAACTATCCCTGCTCTACATCAATGGTCTGCATGCAATATCATGTATTAATACCATTTATTGAATCAGAAATGTATTAGTATTTATTTCCCCTTACTCTATGTACAGATCACAAAGCGTCAAAATGTGGTCTAGATTTCAGGTACATGTGCCGCCTGGTTCCATATGTCCGCGTCCATCTTCAGCATGGTTTTAAAGGTGTTAAGGCGTCTTAGGGAGGTTTGGGAGTGCTTTGATGCCTAAGCCACGACTAGGCGGGTGCTTTAGACGCCTAGGCGCTTAAAGCAGTCAGTTTTCCTAGGCGGGGGAGGGCGCCTTGATGCCTAAGCGTCGCCTATGCGACGTCTAAACAACGCCTTTAAAACCATCATCTTCAGTTGCAACTTGCAAGTTTGCAACTTAACCCATAATTTCTGAGCATAAATGCTCATATGCCAATCTTAGTCCATGTGTATAAATCAGCTGGGTTTAAGTTTGGTGTGTAATCCTGAAAACAATGTCTTTAGGATTCCATGCATAGTTTGGATATTCGAGTCTGCACAGTTTTACTGGAATTACATACATGTCCTTACTCCTCCTTCCATGTTCTAAATAATACTATCACAGTGTTGTAGCTATAAAATTAGTATTTGCTAACTCTGAAGTCCTTTTTCATCCATTTGAATGTTTGGTTTACCTACATTTGTTTAATATAGTTTGCTCCTTGTACTTAAGTTTTTCTCTATCAGCATGAACTTTGAGTCACTTTGAGCCTCGAAGACATGTTTTGTCTGTATGAACTTATTAATTTAGTTCAGCTACCATCTTTACTCTGGACTATGTTTACAATATGATCTTATCTAGTGCCTTTTTCTGCTTGTTAGCAATGTCAGTCCGTATGGAATCTTGATCTGTTACCGTTTCTCGGAAAAAAAATGCTGCCATGTTTACGGTTGAAACTCTCCTTTGTTTTGTTGCCAAACTAAGAGGCCTTGACAGCAACCATTATGTTTTGTTCAGTTCAAATTTGGCTCGGCGAGTGTCTATTTGAAGTGTCTCGCTGTACTGAAGTATTTTCTTTGCTGACCATGCTTTGTTCTCCTTGTTCAAGGATACTATGGAGGACTAAATGACAACCAGGGTAGCTTTACCATGTAGCTCTGGCTGGTCCTAGGTTTTGATTTCTTTCTCCTTGGCCCTTGCCGCCGTGCCATTGCAGCGGTGGCCTTCTTCTTTGACTCTCATGGATTTAGGTAAGTTTGTGGTTTCGGGCATCGAGCTGCTGACCTGAACTGGACTATATATTTGAACTGTTCGGTGGCATGCCGTGCATCAGGTTAGGTTGTTGTATTGGAGTGATGTGTACCCATTTCGTGGTACGGAAAGTTGACCATGTATTGAAATGTATATTGTGACATAATCTGGCTGTTTGTTGCAACATGGCCGTTGATGTTGTTATGGATGTGTGTGTGTGTCACCGAGCTTGTTTGATTTGATTTAGCATTTTTTATTGGCGGTGCTTGTGTTTACTATCCTGTGCTGATCTCCAATGGAATGCTAGCCTTAGTACTTTGTAAGTTAGGAAATTTGATAAGGCTGGCATGCTTAGGTTTGGCTGGCTCACATGATGGTTTTGTAACTATGCGATCTGGCTACGATGATGCTCGCCTCCACTGAATCTGCTTGTATGCACTCCTAGTGATCATTCAGCTATGTAGCAATTTTGTGCTTACTATAAATCATGTGTCTTTGTATATGGCAAATATAATGCATGGCCTGTGGTGTTTTTATGGGTTGCCGAGTCTTATATATCAGCAGAGCTTCTTGTGTTGAAGAGCTGTACAAATTTGCTCCAAGAACTTAATTGCTGGTGTGTTCTATGTACAGGTAGGGGAGGGTGATGACTGATGCCCCAGGATTGCGGACTCCGCCGTCTGACTCGGTGACTCTGGTTGCTGCTTTGTTCCGTATTCTTGTGTTGGTGCGCTGCTGTTGTGTTAACGTAGTAGCCAGTAGGAGTGTTTTCATCAAGTCTCTTAATATTCAGTTGAATTCCAACCTGCAATTTGTGTAACAGTTTTTTTATCTAATCTTTAGTTGCATCAGTTGTCTTTCATTAAACTTGTAGCTGGCTGGCTGGCCAGTTTGGCACATGTAATGTAGCCGCTTTATTATTTATTATTGTTTGGAAAAGGAAGTGTCCAAAATTCAGACGATCTTGGTAATTATCACCGGGTAATCAATCAATGGATTAATTAGGCTGACAAGTAGTTTAATTTTCTTAAAGAAAGTCGCGTCTTGATTGGAGAGGGAGCAGTCTGGATAGTGAGCAGCTCGTTTTCTTTACTTGAGGCAGGAGGGAATGAAAATGGAATTATGGTAAATGAAAAAGAAATTAACAGCTGCTGAAGGTGATATTCTAAGATCGATTCATTAGGTAGATGAAATGAGAGAAAGGGTAAATGTGACCTTAACATCTATTTATCCTAGCTAAGCTGGCTTCCATCGGGAGTACTAGCATAATTATCGAGCGATATGCTTGATGAGCAACTCAAAACAACAAACGGGAGTACTAGCATAATTTGGTTCCTTCTGCTGAGTTAATGAGGCCTTTTAATGTCGTATTTAAAGTTTTAAATCGGACTCGCCTTACTCACAAGTCACACCATTCCAGACCACCACAATAAATGTAATTGTGTGCTGAGTTAATGAGTACGTAGCTGTATATACTGGGCCTTTCCTTTTTTTGTAAAGGAAAACAGGTGAATAAATGAAATTGTGTGCTCACACCCTTCCCACAATAAATGAGAAATCGCCTGTACAGAGCTACCCATCTCCAACGACGACTCTATTTATACCTGCGGAGGGTTAGGCTTGCACAGAGAGAGGAGAGGCAACAGTTTGCACTTTGCAGAGGGACTAGTGGATGTCGAGAAGAACGTCGAGGATGGCGCTCCCTACCAGGTATACCAACCCTGCAGTAGTGCAGTACTCATCTAAGATAGATTACTTCAACACTTGAACTTCTCTATACATGTTTTTCTTCTTACGTTCTGCACTTCTCTTCTGTTTTTTTTTTATTAATATGTGATTTGCTTTTCCTTTCCAGTATTTCGTTTTTCCGGCCCAGATTTATGATGAAGGCGGAGGTCCTGAATTCCTCTTCTCCGAGATGCACTCACTGTATGTTTTTTCTTAGTCTGGTGGTGAGGTCATTCTTTATTTTTGTTTTACCTATCCATGACCCTTGTGTGGTTTTGCTCTGTCCTGGTAATATGGAGAAGGCGCGAGCACAAATGGCTTCCAGAGGGGTGGTTTGTTGAGATTAGATCTGGGGGTGAGAACGTGGACAAGGTAATATTTTTTCGGGTAAAATTGGTGATTTAGATTTACACAGATGTTCATAGGCCTTGGATTATCTAGCCAAAGTTGATTGTTTATTGGTAGTATATCCATTAGGGACTTGGAAGAAATACAAATTTACACTAAGACTTTCTCGTGATAACTGGACATAAAAGGATAAAACGCCCATGACTAATGAAATAATAGACTTTGTCACAAACGCTGGCTTGGTCAGCTTCCATTGACCAGATCGGAATCCCTTGCGCGCGTCTGCCGCCAAGGTTCTTGAGCAACGTTGTGATGGCATGCAGGCTCGTAGCCGTCCCCGACGCCGTCCATGGTGAGCGACCCAATTGGTGCCGCCCGGCGATGTCCGCTTGTACATCCTAGATCTAATTTTACTTCTTATTTTTTGGTGTTGTATACCACCGAGAATTCATGCATGTTGGGGCCGATACTGGTGAGTTGCAGCCAAGCTTGGTTGCAGCTTGATCATCCATGAGCACGCGAGGAGAGCGAGTGGGACCTTTATCCGGTCAGGAACGGCACAGCTTGTACGTACTGTCGTACGGCACCGCTGGACGTGGAGGGTTGGGCGCTGTCCGGAGCAGTGGCATGCTTAGATCAACCTAGCCGGTGACGGCGCACGGGCACAGTATGATGCACAGAGGCCGGGCTGTAGCGAACGGCCACCAACGCGCACGAGATTAAAATGGACAAGTGACATGTAGTTTTTTTTTTCTTTTTTCTTGACTTCAGTTTGTCTAGTTTACACAAAAATCCTTTTGGGTGAGTCGGAATGAGATCTAATCCTTATAGTGGGTATTTTTTACCAACGAACAACCAACTTCGGGTATATGATCTAAGGTTGGTCAACTTTCCTTTACCATATCATATCATGTACTACTATCTCCGTTCCCCAATGAATGATTTTCTAGAAAGCATATAATCACTTAAAAGATTTAACTACTAATTCCATCTACAATGGATGCGTCAGGGGTAGGGGGGCTTAGCGTGGGCGTTAAGTTTGTAATCCCAGCTGATGGACCGTTACATTTAAAAATCCCCCGATTGGACATGCCGTAATATTCACAAAGGAAAAAAAAATTTGATTTTTTTACACGGGCACGTGAAATTTCTTGTCTATTGGCACGGCGTGCTGACCTTGCCACATGGTGAATTGCCAGTGGGTTGCGCCCTAGATTGCCGGGCACGATTAGGGTCCAAAAACTTTGTTTGATAAGGTGCCAATGTATAACACCATTAGAATTTTCATGAGAAGTATTTTTGTAATTATGTCTTCATAATTACCTATTTGTTTGCATGAATATCAAATCCATTTAATGGAATTTTATCATTTCATAGGGAAAGTTGTTAAAACTCACATTTGATGGTGTGCATGCCTGCATGGTACTATTAGTATAGAGAGTGAAACTCCAAGACAACAGTTTGCATGTAAACCATAGTTTCCTGACTCAACGGATGTGGATTGTGTGTAATTGCCTGCCTATGGGGACAACGAAGGATTATCAGAGGTTCATGCAGCTTTCCACATGTGGCATAACATTAAGTGTAGATATGATTGGATGTGCATTAAGCAAGCATTATATGTTTTAGGCTAACAATTATGGGTCATATGAGAAATACAATGTATGTACATGCCCTGGAAAAGACTAACATCAAATGTCAACAACAAAATTTACTCACATCATACTTTTTATCAGATTATAGCATTGTGTGTATATTTTTCGCAGTTTTATGTTCATCATGTGATGGGAGTACGTGTATTCTCTAAAAAATATGTACTACTCTATGTTAAGAAAATGAAGATCACTGAATGTGATACAGATGGACAATGCGAAACAAACTCTCAAGATAATATTTTTTCCTTCTATTGTTGATCATTCTATATTTTTGTTTTACCTATATCCATGACCCTTGTGTGGCTCGCTCTGTCCTCGTAATAAGCAGAATCATATAAATGGCTTCCAAAGGGTTGGTTTGCTGAGGTTAGAGCTGGGGGCGAGAACATGGACAAGATGCTCAAGGTAATCTTTTCTCTTCCTTTACCATATCATATCATTTACTGCTATCTTTGTTCCCTAATGAATGATTTTCTAGAAAGCACATAATCACTTTATAGATTTAACTTGTGGAATACCCATGCGTTGCGGAGGAAATAAAATAAGTAGATAGAACCAGCCATAAGAGACCATTATATTTTGTGAACACGAGCGTCCAAGCGCACAATTTTATTTTTACGGCTCCACCTCTGCGGCGACGACATCACATTGCTAAGGGCCCTTCTACTCCAACTGCAAGCAGATAACGGCATTCTCTTTCTCCAAAATTACACACACACACTCTCTCTCTCTCTCTCTCTCGGGCATTTGTCACTCGTGGTCACATGTCAAATAAACCCTTTTCAAATTCCAACTAAAAATTATATGATGTTTTGTTGTTCGAGAGGAGGGAGGAGAAAAGCACAACAGACGCCAGATTCCACCAACCACTGTGACCCACCCACCAGCATTGGCCGAGCAGATTTCATGCACTCCCCATGGTGGGTTCCACTTCTGCGTCACATTGCCATCAGTTTATCGTGCCCTGGTTGGCTATCCTCTGGGCACACTTTTAGCCTCCCCTTCGTCAACTACCTTGATTTGGGTGGCTTATCCTTGCCGTCATCAACGCCACCACGGGCGGCTGGCCTTGTTGGTGTGGAGCTCGTCGGGCACTAGGCCTAGCTAACGTTGCCGGAGCTCTGTGTATGTTTGCCGGTGACATTGAAGCGTAATAGGTACCATTGCATTTATCGGATGGTGCGGCAGCTCTAGAAACTAACACTCATCTAATCATGGTGATTGGCTTAATAAGCATTTCCCAATTCAAACATGTATCCCAAGAAGAATATTTATTTACCATAGCCAAATGTAAACTCATTTAGTGCCAAGTATATCTAGGAATTTATTTGTTAGATTAAATAACTTAATTATAAATAGTCATATTAACATGATAACGACATGGCATATAGATCAAAATGACCTAGTAGAATTGATGAAAATCTCATACTCCACCCGTTCCAATGAATAACACGTTTTTTCTCTGAAATATACATTATATGATGTATCTTAACTATTAATTTTACATTGTTCATGTTAATAATTTATTCTAAAAACTTGGTCATACTTTACATATCTGACTTCCTAAAGAAAAAAATAATCCTTATTCATTAGAATGGTTGTAGTAGAATATACAAGCATGGATGGGATAAATAAAATATTACAAAATTGTTGTTCACAAATAAAGGAACCAGTGTACCGACTTCTAACCAGTTAGAAGTTGCATGTACCATAGCCAATCCTTAAAGAAATACCCACTATTTTCATTTACATCTTCTTAAAAAAAAAGGTAAACAAAATTGGCGAACAGCAACGAAACCGGTAACCACCTTAATAACTCGGGAACATAAACATCGACGGATCCACATTCCAAAGGGCAAAGTAGATCCCAAGCCATACCTTTCTCTTTCTGCTATAATTTGTTCAAATGTATGTAATTGAAGAGTAGAGGTGGAAATACTCTTAACTCATAAAATCTATTGCAGAGATAATTCTATAGAATCAAATGGATAATATGTGTTTGATAAGAAAAAAACTTTAACTTTGCTAATATAACAAAACCAATGCATGAACTGAACTGAACACTATAAAAGTCTGAATAAATCATTACCAAACAGATGCTTCAGAACCGAACAAAGCAGGAATCAAGCATAAGTGTGAACTCACATAGGAAATTGGAGCAGACCCCTTGACTCTGATCGTTGGCGTAACCCAGACGCTTGACGAACAACAAGACCTAGTTGATATGGATGACTCCTTTCATCCTTCGAGTGGCACGCGGTCATCAGCAATGTCAAGGGATCTCGGAGGTTCCACCTGCTATACGGACGTGGGATGGGCCTTGTAGTCCTGCCAGATGACGGTCTGGTCTTCACGGTCATCCCTTCCACCGCATCGATCGGCTGAATAGCTGTCTATGATTTCGTCTCTTTGATTTGTCCGCTAAAATTAAATCGATTCACCTCGGTTAGCATCATGGTATGCCTCATGCCATCTAGCCCTAGTCTAGGTTAGCATCTTGACAACCTAGCTCTAGAGCTAGCAAACACGGACACAGACGATTGCTAGTATGAAATCTAGGAGCGCTCCCTCACTTTGAGAGGAAAAAAAGTCATTTGGATACATTTACCATGAACAGAGGATGAGATATCCTCACGCCATGGGAATCAACCTGCTTATATTTTTTTTGAAACTATGCTAATAATCAGTTTTGATGGACTTCTTAGTGTTCTTATGTTGTCCACAAAACTTCCTAGTGGAAGTTCCCCGGCATGGCGCTCCCGTCCGGCCCTGCGTTCCTGAGGTGCATGGACAACGGGTAATTGTCCGCCTCTAGCCACTTGACCTGCTCTTGGTGGTGGACGATCTGGCCCTTCTCCTCATATTCCAGCGTTGATGCTCTACTACTGCCCTCTTCAGGATTGAGTTCTCCTCCATGGAGGCTCCTAGTATCAGTGAGGATTAGTAGGGATAATCCCCGAGGGGATTGGTGAATCCCCACCCATCACCTGATCCACATTAATCCACATCCCCACTAATCCATACTCCTAAAAACTACCATTTGGTTGACAGGGATTCGTGCACAAGGGAAACCCAAATAAAACAATAAAAACCAACATACATTAGAAAGGTAAAAAAATTAATAGACGTGTGAACTCTAAGACATATTTGAGCTTTATCATACAATAAAACTAAAGAGTCACACACACGGTAACACAACCTGAAGGAGTACATCTCGAGTGTTTCCCAGGCAAACGAGCTAAAGTTGCAAGAATTGAACAACATCGAATGGATAGTGGCTTGGTACTCCAAATTGAAAGATTAACATTGTTTTTGATTAGCAATGATAACATCTTAACTAGAAGTGCCCGCCTAAAACATAAATAAAGATCATAGACAATACATTTGTACTCCCAATTTCCTTAAAAGGAAACCACAAGCTACTAACAGTTCTACCAAAGGGAACCCACTTTTACGACACCAAGAAATTAAGGAATAGTTTCTTATGATGACAACCACCACTAGAATGTTGACCAAATAGTAGGGCATCAAGCACAGTCTTCACTAAAGCCTAACATTATGGCTACTTTAGCTCAACTTATGCCAAATGTGCAGTTAGCAATTCTAGCAAATAGTCAGGTACTCTCTAATCCAGACAGATCTGTCATCACTTATACATGACACATCTACAATGTCTAACATGGAAATATGAAAAATCAAACATTGACTTCTATCTTATTATTTGAGCAGACGGGTAATCTTCAGACCTGAAATTACATTGAACCTGTAATGACTTTAAACCTACCACCGCTACCCCCACTCCCTATTCAAGAACCTAATTCTGATATGTCATTATCGGTAGGTGGACACAGTTTGCTCACGTAGATAAACCAGCAACAATATCTCCTAGAGCAGTATTATGCACCTCAAAACAACTATGGTTCTGTATGAAACCTCCTGGCCAGCAATACCAACTCCTAGTCCCTCCCCTGCCCCAAGTCAATGCCGGTCCTTTGCCGGCAAACAACTAGATGAGGGCAACCTAAATTTCTCTTCTCAGGTGCGACAACAACAACAAAATGTTGCTTCTTGTTCTTCCCAAGCTCCTAGCTCAACAAAAAGAATTATCCATTATCAAATTTTATGCCCCAGGTAATTAACCTTGAATTTACTAGTTGCACATGACTTGAGCAAATTCAGGTTGTCACATACATGTATTTGAAACCTGGAATCATTTTTGTTTAGATAATCGATACTCTTTTGTTGCTGAGCTAGGAGCTTGGGAAGAACCAGAAGCAACATTTTGTTGTTGTTGTTGTTGTACCTGAGAAGAGAAATTTGGGTTTGCCCCCATCTGGTTGTTTGCTGGCAAAGGACCAGCATTGACAAGGGGCGGTGGAGATACTAGGAAGTTAGTATTGCTGGCCTGGAGGTTTGAATGGCTAATTGTTCCTACACCGAACCATAGTTGTTTTGAGATGCATAATACTACTCTGGTAGATACTGCTGTTGGTTCATTTGCGTGGGAAAACTCTGTCCACATATCGATAATGGCATAGCAGAATTAGGTGCATGAGTAGGGGGTGGGGGTGGCAGGTTTAAAGTCATTATAGGTTCAACGTCATTTCAGGGCTGAAGATTACCCATCTCCTCAAATAATAAGATAGAAGTCACTGCCTGATATTTTATATTTCCATGTTAGAAATTGTAGATGCGTCGTGTATAAGTGATGATAAATCTGTTTTGATTCGAGAGTACCAGACTAGTTGTCGAAATTGTTGACTGCACATTTGGCATAAGTTGATCTAAAGTAGCAATAATGTCAGGTTTTAGTGAAGCCGGTGCTTAATGTCCTCATATTTGGTCAGCATCCTAGTGGTGATTGCCGTTAGAAGAAACCATTCCATAATTTCCATGTGCCGTAAACGTAGTATCCCTTTGGTAGAACTGTTTTCTGTTGATTGTTGTGTTTCTCAGGTAACGCATGATATATTGTTTGTTTTCAAGTTTATCTTGATCAGCTATTGCTCCTGCAGGATGAGAAGATTTGTTCAATTGAAGCCAAGCAGGTGGGTGTTCACTTAGAAATGACAATCTTTACCACAGAAATGGTTTCATTTGTTCACTGCTTGCAATAATGTGTCTATACAGGCTGAAAGATTGCCGTTCCTGTTTTACAGCTAGGAGCAATTCTGTGATCAATTACGTATCTTCAGCAGGAAAATACATGGATGCACTCGGGTGATATCCTTCCCTATATCTCACCAACCAACCTGTTTGAGATCTGTTCTACTATATTAGTATGTTGTGTTGTGTATATGCTAGTCATGACTTTTTTTGGTTTTTGTATTCAGCAGTATGAGCCTGCCACATTATCAGTGGGTCAATATTGATATTTATGGGCACCTGTCACTCTCCAACTACCGCCCGCATCTACTCTCTAAGAGTTAATCTACTCAGGTTATAGTTTGTGCGGACAGATTTTATGTCTTTACTAGATCATGAGGATACAAATTTGGGATATCGTGATTCAAAATAATGAAAGATATCACGTGAATATGTGAAAATGATTCTGATATAGTAAAGTTGAAAACCACATTAAATTTGAGTCATCTTTGTTGTACTATACAATTTCTATTGCTTTGAAATAACTAGGAAAATAAATTTTATGTTTCAGGTTACTTAGGCCATGGTAGATCTGAACATTAAATCTGAATATGTAACCTTTTTTAATATCGACGCGGTCTCAAATTTAAATTTGACCTGCACTAATTAAAATGTTTTGGATTTTTTTGAATAATCTACTTTCCGAGTTTCCTGTCTAAATAAAAAAAAACGGCAGCCCGGTGCATGAAGCTCCCCCTTTGCGCGGGTCCGGGGAGGGTTCGGACCACATTGGGTCATTGTATGCAGCATTTCCTTGCAATTTTTGAAAGTTTCAAAGTTTTACTAAGTGGCATGTCTTAAGTTTACTGCAAACATAGGATAATGTATGTTTAAAATCCCAGTAATATGTGTTTATTCATATTTCGGATTATCAAAGAGATTTACAGAAAAGTCTAACTAAACTTCAAAAATCCATAATTTGTATTTCTAAAATGTTTTGCTTTTGAAACGATTATTTTCAAATGTTTATACATGTCTACCAAAATCAACTTTCTAATTAGGAATATCCAAAACACATGTTTAATTGTTGGTGTTCGTAGGACAACCATGCTCCCGGGCATGTGTTTAAAAAATTCTGGCCGACACAATAAATGAACACCAGTGAGGTGAGCCTTTTGCTTTTAAGACAATGTCAATCCTGCCAACGAGAGAAATTAACTACTCGGGTAGTTTGCTGACTTAGTGTAGTGTGAACGCCATGGTTTTTGAGTCGAATAGTCTCTATATAGTCGTCGAGTCATTTTCCAAAAATCACGGTGACTCACGACTATACAACGACTTATGACGACTATACAGCGACTTTGGTCGACTATACACTGAGTCGCAGCCTTGGCGACTCAATTTTGAGTCGCGACTCAAAAACCTTGGTGAACGCTGACTCGTACAACCAACTATCCCTGCTCTACATCAATGGTCTGCATGCAATATCATGTATTAATACCATTTATTGAATCAGAAATGCATTAGTATTTATTTCCCCTTACTCTATGTACAGATCACAAAGCGTCAAAATGTGGTCTAGATTTCAGGGACATGTGTCGCCCGGTTCCATATGTCCGCGTCCATCTTCAGCATGGTTTTAAAGGTGTTAAGGCGTCTTAGGGAGGTTTGGGAGTGCTTTGATGCCTAAGCCACGACTAGGCGGGTGCTTTAGACGCCTAGGCGCTTAAAGCAGTCAGTTTTCCTAGGCGGGGGAGGGCGCCTTGATGCCTAAGCGTCGCCTATGCGACGTCTAAACAACGCCTTTAAAACCATCATCTTCAGTTGCAACTTGCAAGTTTGCAACTTAACCCATAATTTCCGAGCATAAATGCTCATATGCCAATCTTAGTCCATGTGTATAAATCAGCTGGGTTTAAGTTTGGTGTGTAATCCTGAAAACAATGTCTTTAGGATTCCATGCATAGTTTGGATATTCGAGTCTGCACAGTTTTACTGGAATTACATACATGTCCTTACTCCTCCATCCTTGTTCTAAATAATACTATCCCAGTGTTGTAGCTATAAAATTAGTATTTGCTAACTCTGAAGTCCTTTTTCATCCATTTGAATGTTTAGTTTACCTACATTTGTTTAATATAGTTTGCTCCTTGTACTTAAGTTTTTCTCGTATCAGCATGAACTTTGAGTCACTTTGAGCCTCGAAGACATGTTTTGTCCGTATGAACTTTTTAATTTGGTTCAGCTACCATCTTTACTCCGGACTATGTTTACAATATGATCTTATCTAGTGCCTTTTTCTGCTTGTTAGCAATGTCGATCCGTATGGAATCTTGATCTGTTACCGTTTCTCGGAAAAAAATGCTGCCATGTTTACAGTTGAAACTCTCCTTTGTTTTGTTGCCAAACTAAGAGGCCTTGACAAGCAACCATTATGTTTTGTTCAGTTCAAATTTGGCTCGGCAGTTGTCTATTTGAAGTGTCTCGCTGTACTGAAGTATTTTCTTTGCTGACCATGCTTTGTTCTCCTTGTTCAAGGATACTATGGAGGACTAAATGACAACCAGGGTAGCTTTACCATGTAGCCTGGCTGGTCCTAGGTTTTGATTTCTTTCTCCTTGGCCCTTGCCGCCGTGCCATTGCAGCGGTGGCCTTCTTCTTTGACTCTCATGGATTTAGGTAAGTTTGTGGTTTCGGGCATCGAGCTGCTGACCTGAACTGGACTATATATTTGAACTGTTCAGTGGCATGCCGTGCATCAGGTTAGGTTGTTGTATTGGAGTGATGTGTACCCATTTCGTGGTACGGAAAGTTGACCATGTATTGAAATGTATATTGTGACATAATCTGGCTGTTTGTTGCAACATGGCCGTTGATGTTGTTATGGATGTGTGTGTGTGTCACCAGAGCTTGTTTGATTTGATTTAGCATTTTTTATTGGCAGTGCTTGTGTTTACTATCCTGTGCTGATCTCCAATGGAATGCTAGCCTTAGTACTTTGTAAGTTAGGAAATTTGATAAGGCTGGCATGCTTAGGTTTGGCTGGCTCACATGATGGTTTTGTAACTATGCAGTCTGGCTACGATGATGCTCGCCTCCACTGAATCTGCTTGTATGCACTCCTAGTGATCATTCAGCTATGTAGCAATTTTGTGCTTACTATAAATCATGTGTCTTTGTATATGGCAAATATAATGCATGGCCTGTGGTGTTTTTATGGGTTGCCAGTCTTATATATCAGCAGAGCTTCTTGTGTTGAAGAGCTGTACAAATTTGCTCCAAGAACTTAATTGCTGGTGTGTTCTAAGTGTTTTCATCAAGTCTCTTAATATTCAGTTGAATTCCAATCTGCAATTTGTGTAACAGATTTTTTTATCTAATCTTTAGTTGCATCAGTTGTCTTTCATTAAACTTGTAGCTGGCTGGCTGGCTAGTTTGGCACATGTAATGTAGCCGCTTTATTATTTATTATTGTTTGGAAAAGGAAGTGTCCAAAATTCAGACGATCTTGGTAATTATCACCGGGTAATCAATCAATGGATTAATTAGGCTGACAAGTAGTTTAATTTTCTTAAAGAAAGTCGCGTCTTGATTGGAGAGGGAGCAGTCTGGATAGTGAGCAGCTCGTTTTCTTTACTTGAGGCAGGAGGGAATGAAAATGGAATTATGGTAAATGAAAAAGAAATTAACAGCTACTGAAGGTGATATTCTAAGATCAATTCATCAGGTAGATGAAATGAGAGGAAGGGTAAATGCGACCTTAATATCTTCTATTTATCCTAGCTAAGCTGGCTTCCATCGGGAGTACTAGCATAATTATCGAGCGATATGCTTGATGAGCAACTCAAAACAACAAACGGGAGTACTAGCATAATTTGGTTCCTTCTGCTGAGTTAATGAGGCCTTTTAATGTCGTATTTAAAGTTTTAAATCGGACTCGCCTTACTCACAAGTCACACCATTCCAGACCACCACAATAAATGTAATTGTGTGCTGAGTTAATGAGTACGTAGCTGTATATACTGGGCCTTTTTTTGTAAAGGAAAACAGGTGAATAAATGAAATTCTGTGCTCACACCCTTCCCACATTAAATGAGAAATCGCCTGTACAGAGCTACCCATCTCCAACGACGACTCTATTTATACCTGCGGAGTGTTAGGCTTGCACAGAGAGAGAGGAGAGGCGACAGTTTGCACTTTGCAGAGGGACTGGTGGATGTCGAGAAGAACGTCGAGGATGGCGTTCCCTACCAGGTATACCAACCCTGCAGTACTCATCTAAGATAGATTACTTTAACACTTGAACTTCTCTATACATGTTTTTCTTCTTACGTTCTGCACTTCTCTTCTATTTTTTTATTAATATGTGATTTGCTTTTCCTTTCCAAGTATTTCGGTTTTTCCGGCCCAGATTTATGATGAAGGCGGAGGTCCTGAATTCCTCTTCTCCGAGATGCACTCACTGTATGTTTTTTCTTAGTCTGGTGGTGAGGTCATTCTTTATTTTTGTTTTACCTATCCATGACCCTTGTGTGGTTTGCTCTGTCCTTGTAATATGGAGAAGGCGCACAAATGGCTTCTAGCGGGGTGGTTTGTTGAGATTAGATCTGGGGGTGAGAACGTGGACAAGGTAATATTTTTTCGGGAAAATTGGTGATTTACCTAGATGTTCATAGGCCTTGGATTATCTAGCCAAAGTTGATTGTTTATTGGTAGTATATCCATTAGGGACTTGGAAGAAATACAAATTTACACTGAGACTTTCTCGGGATAACTGGACATGCATAAAAGGATAAAACGCCCATGACTAATGCTATAGACTTTGTCACAAACGCTAGCTTGGTCAGCTTCCGTCGACCAGATCGGAATCCCTTGTCCGCCAAGGTTCGTAAGCAGCTTGAGCAACGATGTGATGGTAGGCTCGTAGCCGTCCCCGACGCCGTCCACTCATGAGCGACCCAATTGGTGCCGCCCCGGCGATGTCCGCTTGTACATCTATCCTAGATCTTATTTTACTTCTTATTTTTTGGTGTTGTATACCACCGAGAATTCATGCATGTTGGGTACCGGCCGATACTGGTGAGTTGCAGCCAAGCTTGGTTGCAGCTTGATCATCGATCTTATTTTACTGATAATCCGGTCAGGAACGGCAAGATGGACGAGCTTGTACTGTCTTACGGCTCCGCCTGACGTGGAGGGCTGGGCGCTGTCCAGAGGTCGGCACAGCGGACATGCCTAGACCTAGCAGCTTGCACACGACAGGTCACGGCGCACGGGCGCAGTATGATGCACTTGGCCGGGGCTGCAGCGAACGGCCACCAACACGCACGAGATTAAAATGGACAAGTGACGTTAGTTTTTTTTTCTTGACTTCAGTTTGTCTAGTTTACGCAAAAATCCTTTTGGGTGAGTCGGACTGAGATCTAATCCTTGTAGTGGATATTTTACCAACAAACAATCAACTTCGGGTATATGATCTAAGAGGATCTCCAGCCGCGTCCCCCAAAGCCTCCCAAACGGCGTCGGATCGAGCGTTTAGAAGACGTATTTTTTTCGTGCCGCGTTTGGGGGACGTCGCTCCCCAGCCGCGTCACCCAAACGCCGCACCCAAACTTTTTTATAGGGTTTACGAAAGCACAACCATTTATTAAACATAGCATACAAAATAAATATGTTTGCCCAAATTGTTTTTAAATTAAAATACAACAAACAATTAAACAATTAAACAAATGTAATAAATGAGGTAGATCAAGGCGTCGCGGCATTCGCTGATAATCCTTTGATCCTCCACATATGCTCAACTAGACCATTTGACGCCGCGTTCTGGAACGCGCTGGCAAATCGGCGGCGGCGGAAAGGCCGGCGAGGGAGCGAGCCGCGATGATGGTGCCCGACTCAGAAGAGATTTGCCGTCGAAATGGCCAGCAAATCGAGCAGCGACGAAGGGGTGGGAGGCGCGGGAGGGAAGGCGCGACGAGAAATAAAAGGCGTGAACCAACCGTTATGGAAGTGGTCGCCGATGGGTGGGAGCCCACCTCGCTTTTCGTTGTGTTCGGCGTGCCCGACGCGCCCCCTGTGTAGCGGGGACGGGCTCGGGGCGCCGGACAACGTATTGGGCCGTGCCGAACAGAAGAAGGCTTTAGAGCGCGCGGCTCGGAACGAAATTTTGTTCGACGCATCCCAAATCCCTTTGGGACGCTTTGAGGGACGCGGCTGAAACTGTAGGTGAACTTTTCTTTAATTACCATATCATATCATGTACTGCTATCTCCGTTCCCCATTGAATGATTTTCTAGAAAGTACATAATCTATACCTAATAATAAAGGGAGACACTAGCTAGCGATCGACCGCCGGGTCAGATCCGAGCGGTCACAAACGCATCCCAAATCCCTTTGGGACGCTTTGAGGGACGCGGCTGAAACTGTAGGTGAACTTTTCTTTAATTACCATATCATATCATGTACTGCTATCTCCGTTCCCCATTGAATGATTTTCTAGAAAGTACATAATCTATACCTAATAATAAGGGAGACACTAGCTAGCGATCGACCGCCGGGTCAGATCCGAGCGGTCACAAACGCGTTGCCGAAAACGGAAATTACCGAGTTTTCATTTGTTTCCAAATCCGGAAAGAAAAGAGGCCACGTGCGAGCGAAAAATGGAATTCGCGGATACGAGGATTCGATCCCAGGCCCTTCCGGCAGTCAGCGTGGAAAGCAGAAGTACACCAGCTCGGCTACATGACGTTCGTGCTCTAAGTGGAGTCGCAACTTTTTTCAACCTAATTAACAGTAGAAGTAAAACATGATTTTATTGTGAACTAAGAAAAAAGCGAGCGAACAAACTGGAGGAACGAGTAAACCATCCGCACAATTATTTATCAATGGTAAATGTGAGAATTTACCAACCCTAAATATTAATTTAATTTAGATTATTTTGGCTACTTTTTAAGGATACAAGTTATCAACCCTCTACCCGTTGTTTATCAACGCTAATTGTAGAATTTTACTGGCATCAAAAGTTAATTTCATTTAGAATATTTTGGTGACTTTTTGGGTTCACAACTTATCAACCCTTTTGCCCGTTATGTATCAACGGTAATTTTAAAATTTTACCGACCTTAAAAGTTAATTTTATTTAAACTATTTTGACAACTTTCTAGGCTCACAAATTATCAACCCTTTTGCCCGTTATTTATGAACGGTAATTGTAAAATTTTACCGATCCCAAAAGTTAATTAAAAATATTTTTGGTGACTTTTTCAGCTAATAATTTATCAACACTCGGCCTGTTATTTATCAACGGTAAATGTGGAATTATACCGACCCCAAAATTTAATTACGTTTAGATTATTTTGGCAATCTTTTGTCTCACAAGTAATCAACCCTCTACCCTATATTTATCAATGATAGTTATGAAAAATTTACCAACCCCAAAAGTTAATATTATTTTGAATATTTTTGGC
The DNA here is from genome assembly GCF_022539505.1 of Lolium rigidum. Taxonomy (NCBI): domain Eukaryota; kingdom Viridiplantae; phylum Streptophyta; class Magnoliopsida; order Poales; family Poaceae; genus Lolium; species Lolium rigidum. The sequence goes on along the minus strand of NC_061514.1, from coordinate 325,543,723 downwards.
AACATTTTTAGCTCACGATTTATCAACCCTTCGCTCCATTATTTATCAACGGTAAATGTGAAAACTTATCAACCCACAAACCATAAACATGTAACATTGGACCGAAAAGGGAATAGACCAAAGGGAATTATACAAAGGGAATTGCAAAAAATAATACATCATCAGATTCATCACCACTTCGACACTCTTTCACTCACAAAAGATCTCGGTAAAAGGATTTTGATATAACAACGAAAAAGGAATTAATAAAACGGAATAGGAGTACTGGAAAAGGGAATTGAATTAATGCATGTGTTGCATTTGCATTCGGCCAATGATGAGCTGCCCAGCCCCATGCACCATGCATACACTGCAAGGAAAAAAGCAAGGAAAAAAGGCATGAGAATGCAACAGTCGAGCGCCATTATTAGCGAGTGATTTAGCAGCTCACGCGGGAGAAGGAAAAATACAAAACAAGCCTGTAGCACGTCGCGACCAGCGACAGCTGAAGACAGTGCGCCAATGCACGGGAGAAAAAGCAGCGCCCATGCATTGCATAGAAAAGAAACGAGGGCGAGACATGCGGACCCCACCGAATTTTGTCGTATCTGCATGGCACGAATGGAAAGGGAATTGGTTCCCTCGGGCGAGCAGCGCCAGAAAGCAGATCGCTCGAGCGGTCAGCCGCCAGGAAGGGGATTCGAATAATAAAGGAGCTAAGGTTTCTGCCAAAAAGTTTCGTCAACGCTTTTTTTTGGACGGTTTTGCCCTCCCACCAAATTACATAATACTGCTTAGTGCCAGCGTACCGCTTCGCTCGTTTTGTTATCTCCGACTCCGGATGTCCTCGGCTCTATTCGTTTTTTCTTTTCTTTTTTGCTCCCCTCGTTGGCATAGCCTCCGAGCAGAGCTGCTTTGCGCCAGCCGACATCAGCCGCGTGCCTCCCACTGCGCAACGCCCCACGCCGGAGCTCGATGGAATCGCGGCGGCAGGCGGCTTACTGGCTACGAACTGGTTTGGCACACAGAAGATTATTCGCGCCAGCGTGAGATGCAGGGCGGCCTCACCTCAGCCTCCACCAGATCCATTCCTCCCCCGCCCGATTAGTTCTCTCCACCGACATTTGGGCTCCTCCGCCCCGGCCATCTACGGCAAGGGAAGTAATTCCTGCTTCCACTGTGCCATGTTCAGTCGATGAAGCTCATCCCCACAGGCCTCACCTCAGCCTCCCCCGTCCTGAACTTCTGGCCTCAACCAGATCCACTGCTCCCCGTCCTATTGGCTCTCATCCACCCGCATCTGAGGTCCTCCGCCCAGCCATGTACAGCAAGGGAAATGACTCCTGCTTCCGCTGTGCAAGGTTCAGTCAACATAGAGTGATGCCCTGGATGTTTTGGTCTGGTGGTTCTCGATTTTGTTTGGCTACTATTTCAGTAAAAATAGTTTTTTCCCTGAATAATCAAGAATCTGTGCGTTTGTGCAGTCGCGTTACATATGTAGATTCTGAAAGGACAGTGCTGGGCGTCCCCCGGGGGATCTGATTTCTCAGCCCCCGGGTCCCCAGCCGTCGGATCGGCCATCTTAAACGGTCAGATCTGCTTTTACTGGATGCAGCAAAAAATACCTCCCGGCAGCAAAAAAATAACCCGTTTTTGCTACATTGTAGCAAAAAACGGTTCAGCCACGAAATCAAATAAAAAGACAGAGCTCGCCGGAGACTCGCCGGAGACCTCGCCGGAGAGTTTGTAGCAAAAAAAAAATGCTATTGTAGCAAATATACAGATATCGTCGGAGACATCAACGGAAAAGTCGCCGGAGACATCGCCGGAAACCTCGCCAGAGACCCCATATCAAACATATTGTATAATTGTAGCAAAACCACTGCTAAAAATGTAGCACAAATGACCTACGTTGGTAGCAAAACCCGCCTCCGCGAGTAGCAACACCGCAGGCCTAAGGCAGCAAAACTCCTAACAAAGCGAGAGGAGCTCGAGATGGAGGCAGCGCCGGTAGCATCGGCGGCGACCGCCCGTAGCATCGGCGCTCTCGGTTGGTAGCACCGGATGACAGCCACTAGTAGCATCTCGAATTGGCCTACACAGCAGAGATCGTCGACCGCCGGTAGCACCGGCGCCCACCCTTAGCAGCAGCACCCCGTGTAACGTTTGTAGCTCCGGCAGCCACCGCTCGTAGCAAAACAAAAAAACTTTGCATCGACCGCTCCATGACCCGCAGAAAATCCATGACGAAGGGGCGGCTACGGGGCGAGCATGGGACCGGTGCCTCATACCGAAGGTGGAGTTGCGGCTCGCGATGCACGGCCTCGTCGGGTCGGTGGTGTTGTGCTCGTGCCGGGCCGTAGGCATGGCGGCGGAGGAGCGGTCATGGGGCCACCGGAGGAGCAGCACGGTCCTGGGTGCGGCGGAGGAGCAGCATGGTGCTAGGGGCGGCGGTGGAGCAGCACGAAGTCGTGGGGCCGTCGGAGGAGCATCACGGCCGTGGGCGGCGGAGGAGTTGCGGAGCCGTGGTGGCGGTGGCGGCGCGTCGTGGGGAGAGCTACGCCTGAACGTGGGGTACACCGGCGGCGGAGGAGCGGCACACGATTGGGCTGCGACTGGCTGAGGGAATCGACGGCGGCGGGTGGTGGGGAGAAGCGGCGGCGGCGGTTTCTTCTCCATGCCATGACCGGAAAAGGCACAGAGAAGAGGATGAAGAGGAACGTGAGGCTGGGAAGAGATAAGGCAACTCACCTGCTCACCTGTGGGCCCCGCGGACGCGTGTCGTCACCAGGAGGCGGGGGTTGCCAACGTCCGATCCCCCGGGGGGATCTAATCATTTTCCATTCTGAAATTAGACAGGATATAGATGTCGTTGGTCAGCCGATGGACCTTTTTTTTTTTTTGAGAGTCACTGATATGCGTTTCTAAATGTACTAATTGTGAAATTGTGATGCAATGAAATTCTATCTTCACAAGTCTATTTGTATTTCTTTGAGCATATAATATAACGTACCATCCTATGGAGTAGTTTGAATTTGCACTAAAAAAATTATAACTATTAAGAAAAGTCTATTTTCTAGAATTTTATCATTTTGTAGGGTAAGCATTGGTTTACAATATATTTTTAGAGCTACTCTTATGGTATTAGTATTATTATCATCATCATCATCATCATTATCTACTAATGACAGTTAGCTTTTCTGTTTGAGCGCTTTTCGCTCGCTCACACTCAATTTTTTTTTTACACTCAATTCGTTTACTAATAAATGTCTCAAATCAGTTTTGCATTATTTTCCATAGATTTATTTACATGTCCAATTTAGAAAAAAGGGTGACCATGCGCAACTTTTTCTTACAGACTGTAAAACATATTTTACCTATTAATAAAAAAGTAAGGTTTCTATTATTATTTTCTTTCGTTTTTTATTGGCCCTTATGTTTCAATAGAAATTACGGGTACTACCGCGGGTAAGTGAAAATCAACATGTTGGCCTCCTTCTGATTGCGCGTGAGATCCGCGCCAACTCGAGTGTTGCGCCGCTTGATAAACTCCCAGTTTGCACCACATGGTTGAGCACCCACCGCCTAGGCTGCACCGAATTGTCCCTCTCCCTCCTCGAAAATTATTTTGCATCGGCTCTCAACTGCCATGCCCTGTTGGATGCACTCCCGTCTGATGCAACTATTCTTGAGGATCTCCACGTCTGCCCAGTGGAGCGATGATGAATCAGAGTAGTGCATGTCAGTGCTCCAACGTTGGTGTTGTCGGTCGTCGTGGATGGAGATGGAGTGGGGTGCATCGGAGCTGTGCATATGGTTGGGGTGAAGCCTGGCATGGTGGATGGGAGGAGCCGGTGGCTGGGGGCTTCGGTGCCGGTAATTAGTACTGGAGGAGCAGGGTACGAGGCGGCGGCAATAGTTACTCCGTAGCGAAGCACGGGCACTTTTGCTAGTCACTTAAAAGATTTAACTACTAAGGCCATCTATAATGGACGCGTGGGGGTAGGGGGCTTAGCGTGGGCGGCAAGCTGGTAATCCCAGGTGATGGACCATTACGTTTAAAAATTCCCCGATTGGAACTGCCCTAATATACACAAGGGGAAAAAAACTTCGATTTTTAACATGGGCACGGTGAAATTTCTTTTCTATTGGTGCGGCGTGCTGGGGGGCCCTTCGATTTGCGCGCCATCCCTGACCTTGCCACGTGGTGTGGTGAATTGCCAGTGAGCTGCGCCCTAGATTGCCGGGCACGATTAGGGTCCAAAAACTTTGTTTGATAAGGTGCCAATGTATAACACCATTAGAATTTTCATGAGAAGTATTTTCGTAATTATATCTTCATAATTACCTATTTGTTTGCATGAATATCCAATCCATTTAATGGACTTTTATCATTTCATAGGGAAAGTTGTTAAAACTCATATTTGATGGTGTGCATCGTACTATTAGTATATAGAGTGAAACTCCAAGACAACAATTTGCATGCAAACCGTAGTTTCCTAACTCAACGGATGTGGATTGTGTGTACTTTCCTGCCTTCGGGGGCGACCAAGGATTATCAGCGGTTCATGCAGCTTTTCACATGTGACATATCATGAAGTGTAGATATGATTGGATGTGCATTAAGCAAGCATTATATGTTTTAGGCTAACAATTATGGGTCATATGAGAAATACAATGTATGTACATGCCCT
>NC_061514.1:325511609-325538950 GCF_022539505.1 Lolium rigidum | reverse complement strand
GGAAAAGACTAACATCAAATATCAACAACAAAATTTACTCGAATCATACTTTTCTATCAGATTATAACATTGTGTGTATATTTTTCGCAGTTTTATGTTCATCCTGTGATGGGAGTACGTGTATTCTCTAAAAAAGATGTACTACTCTATGTTAAGAAAATTAAGATCATTGAATGTGATACAGATGGACAATGCGAAACAAACTCTCAAGACAATACATTAGTACTCCCAATTTTTTTTGAAGGAAATTACAAGCTACTAACAGTTCTACCAAAGGGAACCCACATTTACGACACCGAAAAATTATGGAATAGTTTCTTATAATGACAACCACCACTAGGATGTTGACCAAATAGTAGGACATCAAGCACAGTCTTCATTAAAGCCTGACATTATGGCTACTTTAGTTCAACTTATGTCAAATGTGCAGTCATCAATTCCAGCAACTAGTGAGGTACTCTCTAATCCAGACAGGTCTGTCGTCACTTATACATCACACATCTACAATTTCTAACATGAAAATATGTAAAATCAAACGTTGACTTCTATCTTATTATTCGACCAGATGGGTAATCTTCAGACCTGGAATTACATTAAACCTGTAATGACTTTAAACCTACCATCGCCACCCCCACTCCCTAATCAAGAACCTAATTATGTGATGTCATCATCGGTAGCTGGACACAATTCGCTCACGTAGATGAACCAGCAACAGTATCGACTAGAGCAGTATTATGCGCCTCAAAAACAACTATGATTCGGTAGGAACATTTAGCCATTCAAACCTCCAGGCCGGCAGTACTAACTTGCCAGTCCCTCCCCTGCCCCAAGTCAATGTTGGTCCTTTGCCGGCAAACAAGTAGACAGGGGCAAACCCAAATTTCTCTTCTTAGGTACAACAACAAAAACAACAACAAAATGTCGCTTCTAGTTCTTCTCAAGCTCCTAGCTCACCAACAAGAAGTATCCATTATCAAATTTTATGCCCCTAGTAATTAACCTTGAATTTACTAGTTGCACATGACTTGAACGAATTCAGGTTGTCACATACATGTATTTGAAACTTGGGATCATTCTTGTTTAGATAATGGATACCTTTTTTTGCTGAGCTAGGAGCTTGGGAAGAACCAGAAGCAACATTTTGTTGTTGTTGTTGTTGTACCCGAGAAGATAAATTTGAGTTTGCCCCCATCTAGTTATTTGCTGGCAAAGGACCATCATTGACTAGGGGCGGTGGAGAGACTGGGAAGTTAGTATAGCTGGCCTGGAGGTTTGAATGGCTAACCCTGCCTGCCTACCGAACCATAGTTGTTTTGAGGCGCATAATACTGCTCTGGTAAATACTGTTATTGGTTCATTTTGCGTGGGTAAACTATGTCCACGTACCGATAATGACATAGCAGAATTAGGTGCATGAGTAGGGAGTGGGGGTGGTAGGTTTAAAGTCATTACATGTTTAACATCATTTCAGGGTTGAAGATTACCCATCTTCTCAAATAATAAGATAGAAGTCATTGTTTGATTTTTCATATTACCATGTTATAAATTGTAGATGTGTCATGTATAAGTGATGACAAATATGTCTTGATTCACGAGTACCTGACTAACTGTCAAAATTGCTAACTGCACATTTGGCATAAGTTGAGCTAAAGTAGCCATAATGTCAGGCTTTAGTGAAGACTGTGCTTGATGTCCTAATATTTGGTCAGCATCCTAGTGGTGGTTGTCATTAGAAGAAACCATTCCATAATTTCTCCGTGTCGTAAACGTAGTTTCCCTTTAGAACTTTTAATATCTTGTGGGTGCCTTTAAAAAAAAATTGCGAGTACAATGTATTCGCTCTGATCTTTATTTGTGTTTCAGGCGGGCACTTCGAGCTAAGATGCTATAGTTGCTAATCAGAGACAAAGTTATTCTTGCAATCTGGAGTACCAAGCCAATATCCATTTGTTGTTGTTCAATTCTTGCAACTTTAGCTCGTTTGCCTGCAAAACATCTGAGATGTACTCCTTCAGATATCTCTCTGTATTTTTTTTTTGAGAATAGTTCACACCTGTATTAAAAACTCAAATATGTCTTAGAGTTCACATCTATATTAAAAATTGAATCTTTTCTACTGTATGTTGGTTTGCATTGTTTTATTCAGTTTTTGCTTGTGCACCAATCCATGCCAACCAAATGGAAGTTTTTAGTAGTAGGGATTAGTGCTTAGTGAGTATCTGGTGATGGGTCGAGATTCACCCAATCCCCTAGAAAATTAGTCCAACTAATCCCAACTAATACTCCACTAACAAACAAGCCCTTATTGAGAGAAGGTCAATGTAGGTGGGGATGATCATGCAGCGAGTTGGACATTTGTATGGTATTTATTTGTTAGTTGTATGGCTAGGCACACAAATATCAGAAGGAGGGATCGAGAGGTGGCAAAAAATTTGAGAGGAAGCGGACAAAAAATATAAGAGCATCTCCAGTCGTGTCCCCCAAAGCGTCCCCCAGAGGTTTTTGGGGTGCCGGACATTTAAATGGCCACAGTCACGCGCACCAAAGGTCCTTTCCGCCCGGCGCCGCCCAATACTCTGTCCGACGCCCCGAGGTCATTCCCTCTCCACATGGGACGCTCCGGACGCGCCGTACAGAGGGGGTGGCGGGCCCGATACGTCATTGACCCATTGAAATTAAATCAGTCTCCCGCCACGTTGCACCTCTCCCGCCACATCGCGCCCTCACGCCACTTCCCGCCGCCAGCCGCACATTTCTCTACCATGCCAAAAGATTTCACCCCCTCCCGCTGATTCGTTTCTCCCTCCAGCCGCTGATACTCTCTCCCTCCCTCCGTCAATACTCTCTCCTAGCCGTGGCACTGACAGGCCCCAAAAAGCTACCCAAGAAATCGACAACCAAGCCACCGAGAAGTGGCGGTTGACGCGTATTTCCACGTCGAATGGGAAACATGGCGCCTTTGATCTGGATGCGCCACTCGTAACATCGGCAAGGCGTCCTACTGGGGCGACCAAGGATTATCAGCGGTTTATGGAGCTTTCCACATGTGACATAGCATTAAGTGTAGATGATTGGATGTGAATTAAGCAAGCATTATATGTTTTACTAGGCTAACAATCAAGGCTCATATGAGAAATACAACGTATGTACATGCCCTGTAAAAGACTAACATCAAATGTCAACAATAAAATTTACTCATATCATACTTTTATCTGATTATAACATTGTGTGTTTATTTTCCACAGTTTTATGTTCACCCTGCAATGGGAGTACGTGTATTCTATAAAGAAGATGTACTACTCTCTGTTGAGGAAATGAAGATCACTGAATGTGATACAGATGGAAAATGCGACACAAACTCTCAAGATAATGTGTATTTCTTACCATCACTCTTTCCGCTACATAACTAACAATTTATATCTTAAATGATTTGATATTCTGAAACTAATTTGTATTGTTATATTGTAGATTCTAGCCTTGCTGGAGTTCAACGTATCTGAGTTGCCACAAGGATGGGTCAAAGAGATAGTATACAGAAGGACAAGGACAAGGACGGGAATAAAGAAATATCTGGTATACATAAAAAAATGACAACTCAAAACCTTCGTCTTTTTTGCTTGAATCTTCTAATAATTGTTATTGTGCAGTACTATATGAATCCTGTTACCCAATATGTCTTCCGTACTCTGAAGGCTGCAATTAGATTTCTTGAAATGGGGGAAGTCACAAACCGTAAATTTATTCAAAGGACAAGTGTCCATGACTTGTACTCTTTTGAAAAATCTGCTGATCTGGTAAAATGAGCCTCCATTTTATATACTAGTAATTATCCTTACGACAGTACCTCTTCCCAGATTTTTGTTTTCTTTAGACTTACTTGACTTGGCAGAATATGAAATGTAGTATTTTTCTTTTCCGCGTTTATGACTCACAATTCGTGAAAATAAAAGAATATTACATGGGAACATGCATGTTTGAGACAAACTATCACATCTTATAAAAATTGAATATATACTTCAGTATGCATCACTTCATTTGCAAGTAATAAGGTATTGCAAAAGTATGCATCACTTCATTTGCAAGTAATAAGGTATTTGCAAGTAATAAGGTATTACATGTTTTATTAGGATAACAATCATGGGTCATACGAGAAATACAATGTATTTACATGCCCTGGAAAAGACTAACATCAAAAGTCAACAATAAACTTTACTCAAATCATACATTTACTTATCATATTATAACATTATGTGTATATTTTTCGCAGTTTTATGTTTACCCTGCAACGGGAGTACGTTTATACTCTAAAGAAGATGTACTACTCTATGTTAAGGAAATGAAGATCACTGAATGTGATACAGATGGACAATGTGACACAAACTCTCCAGATAATGTGTATTTCTTACCATCACTATTTCCACTACATAACTAACAATTTATGTCTTAAAATGATTTGACATTCTCCAACTAATTTGTATTGTTATATTGTAGATTCTAGCCTTGGTGGAGTTCAACCCATCTGCGTTGCCACAAGGATGGGTCAAAGAGATAGTATACAGAAAAACAATGGAGGGAATAAGAAAAGATCCGGTATACATAAAATATGAAAAATAAATACCTTTGCTTATAAAAAAATTGTTTGAACCTTCTGATCATTATTATTGTGCAGTACTATACAGATCCTGTTAGCCAATATGTCTTTCGTACTCTGAAGGCTGCACGTAGCTTTCTTGCAACCGGAGAAGTCACAAAACGTCAATTTATTCAAAGGACAAGTGTCCATGACTTGTACTCTTTTGAAAAATCTGCTGGTCTGGTAATTAGCCTCCATTTTATGTATATACTAGTAATTATCCTTGCAAGAGTACCACTTCCTAGAGTTATGTTTTCTTTAGATTTACTTGACTTAGCAGAATATGAAATGTAGTCATTTTCTTGTTTGCCTTTATGATTGCAATCCGTGAAATTAAAAGAATGTTACATGGGAACATGCTTGTTTGAGAAAAACTATCACATATTTTAAAAATGAATATATGTTTGAATATACATCACTTCATTTGCAAATAATAAGTTACCGCAAAAGTAGGTGAAAGAAAAATATTTTTCAATTATAATTTCTGCTATTCTTGGAATCAGAACACACCTAGTCCCACTTCGGATTGTATATATGACTTCTGTAGGATTCTCAGAACCTGCATAATATGACCTATTTATAATGTGGTGGTTTAACATAACAACACAATTCTTAGATATGCATATTCTGCTATAATAAGTTGAAAAGCACATGAAAAGTTTTTAACTGATAGCTTTACAAATAAGCAGATTGATTTAACGTTAATAAGGTTTCCATTTTTGTTAACAAAATAATTTTATTTACAGATATTTAATACTACATATATTGCTTATACTTAACTGATTATTTTTCACAGCATGAGACTTTGCACAAGAGGCTAACAAACAATTGGAAGGATGCTACAACGCGTGCCAGTTCACCAAAACCTAGAGGATCAGCACAGAGGGAGAAAATAAACTGCAATGGCCAAATATCATATAGGAGTAAGTTCCTCATTATCAGTGATATTTGGTACTACTTTTCCCTACATATGTTTCTCATATTGTCTTCTTTAGGTTCTTCCATCCTGACTAGTCATAGTTAATACTTTTCTTCTATTACGAGGATATATCAAAATTACACTGTGATATCAGAACATACACGTCCATTAACAAAACTAATACCTCAAGCACACTGCTGCACTTTATATATTCAACCATCTGCTTTATGTGTGACTGTGTTGCCTAAAGGTTTGATTATTTGTTTGTTATAATCTATCTCATGATATCCATTAGTACACTAGTCTAGTATGCATCATTTCTCACCCGACTTTTACGTAATTAAATATGAGCCATTTAAAGTTACAAAATGCCGTTGTATGCATTTTTTTCTAAACTTCCGATAAATATTTGATGTAAAGATATTATCTTCATTTCAAGTGTACAATGTGTACATACAGTTTACTTCCCAACCAAATGTTGATCTTTCTATTCAATCGGCTCTGTTCGATATAATATTTAATGTACTTACAATCATCCATGTGCCTAGTTTTGAGCAGTACCATAACATGGTATGTTTCTCTTGAAAATACTATTGGTTGAATCCGCAAATCTTCAAATACTACTTTCACATCAATGTAATATTACCACCCTTCTATCCATCTACCTAGTATTAGTGCATATTGTGTTTTTTTTCAAAAGGAGAAAGAAATAAAGATCAACAAGATTCATTTGGACAATTATAAAGTGTGCAACTCTATGATAGGCTTAGTTGATTTAAGATCATATTTGTATGACCTTTATAATAACATATATATTTTTATGCTGGTATAGCCGAGGACAGCGACACCTCGACAGGCTCGGTCTCACCAAATGAGCACCAAAACATCAAGAACAAAACAATGAAGACACAAACGGGACAATCAAGATGCTCCGAGACTATCAAGCGTCCAAGAGGGAGACTTGTGAAAATAAATGGATGGAACACAACAAAGGCTAGGACGAAAAGAGAGGCCAAAAAACATACCGGCTAATCAAGCAAGGAATGGCGGAACATGAAGCGACCGAGGGCACAAACTATAGAAATCACTGGTTTTGGTACCAAGTAATATATAGCAGCATTTGTTCCATTTTGCTTGTACAACTTTTAGACTAAAAGAGTTCCATAATCTCTGTTGGATTGGATGAGCCTAGAACTTAAGGCAGAAGCTATATAGCAATTGTTATGTTCTGGGACAGGATATCCCCGTGACACATAGTGAATCCATGCTGCTATTCTGAACTAGTGGATTGACTCATGTTTGAAGTTTTGATGATCATTGATTAATTATCCAGCAAAAGTCATGGCAAGTAGTCAAGCGGCTGGTTGAACGGAAGATGTAATCATGTAGTGTTCCAAAGCTGGTCGTGCGCCTCTTGTGACATTCAGCCGGTCTTGGCCTTAATACAACACGGCACTGAATAATCGAGATGGGCACGTGGACCCTTAGCACGTTGAAAATTAAACATCTCGAGATTCGAATGTTGAACATTCATGCATTCAAAAAAATAATTTTAACTCCTTATCGAGGTTGAATGGCCATGCCTTGGGGTCGGAGTGGAGTAGGCAGTCCTAGGTCTTCCTTAATCCATCTACGCCTTGGGGTCGGAGTGGAGTAGGCAGTCCTAGGTCTTCCTTAATCCATCTACGTGCGCCAAGCATGCCGCGAGTGACCCGAGTGGTGGTCATGAGCGAGCCGAGTGGATCTCCATGGTGATCTTCGTAGTTGTCGATCCATGTCTTGGGATAAATGTTGGCGCACTAGTAGAGAAATCCCCCTTTAGTACCGGTTCCAAAGAACCTTTAGTACCGGTTTTGGAACCAGTACTAAAGAACGTGGGCACGAAGGAACCCGCGGGGCTGGAGACCTTTGGTACCGGTTCGTAACACGAAACGGTATTAAAGGCTATTTCGTTTAACTTTTTTTATCCATTTTTTTTCTAATTATTTTTCACACCCTCCTTTTTCTTTCACTCCCTCTTTCTTTTTCCAGAATTTGTAGTATTTCCGTTCGTCTCTAACTACACTTAATCTCTAGTCACGAACCTGTATTGAAGGCTATTTCGTTTAACTTTTTTATCCATTTTTTCTAATTATTTTTCACACCCTCCTTTTTTTTCACTCCCTCTTTTTTTTTCCAGAATTTCTAGTATTTCCGTTCGTCTCTAACTACACTTAATCCCTAGTCAAATTACTTACCCCTGGTTAAACTTCCCGGTCAGCCACCCATCCTCACACTACTCCAGCACTAGCACGCTTAACTTCCTAGTTCCTTCCCGTCCCACTTCCAAGTGCTTCGCGCGCATGTTGTTGATAGTAGTATCATATCAATCCTATTAACATGTTGGTCGATGTCACACTTCTTTATTGTTTAAATTCTAAATAATTATTTTAATAAACAAAAGTAATGATGTAATAATAATACTGAATAAATAAATAAAATTAACTTTTTTAATTTGTATTGTTTTTAGTTAAACCTAAAACCTGAAATTTTGAAAATCTTATAATTTGCTAAAGTAATAGTAATATTCCGGGATTCAAAAAATCTTATAATTATTAATTTTAATATTATTTTTTTAGAAATATATAAAATTCTAAATTTCTGGAAAAAACTAAAATCTTCCTGCTTTCATATTTTCATTTGGAATTTTGAGAATCTAAAAATTAGCTAACCAGGTAAACCCAGGTGAATTCGGATGTAACTTTTTCCCACGATGATTTTGATATATTATACGTTTTTTTCCGACGTCGTATGCAAAAGTTAATGTGGTTTTACCATTTTTCAAAGAATCTGAAAACATTTTATTTTTTGGATTTTTTATCATTTTTATTTGTATTTTACAAAGCAAAAAAGGCGATCCACTGGGGGGAGGTGCGGCGAAGCAGGAAAACCTTTAGTACTAAAGGTCTACCCTTTAGTACCGGTTCGTGTCAGTACTAAAGGTTTTCGGCTGACGCTAACCTTTTAGTACCGGTTCGTGTCACGAACCGGTACTAAAGGTCCTTACGAACCGGTACTAAAGGCTTGGGCAATGCAATCGGTACTAATGCATCCTTTAGTATAGGTTCGTAAGGAAACCGGTACTAAAGGCCTGGACGGAAGCCCCTTTTTCTACTAGTGGCGGTGTAGTTCTTGATTGCCCGCGGCCCTTTGAAGTTGGTGTGATACTACTCGCTAATCGCTGCTGGTCCAAAATATCGTGTACTGTCTGTTAGATAATATTGTAAACCCAACCAGAGTCTGTTACGGTTGGAGTCTTAGTCCTACACGTCTAGAGTTACCGACTTGTAAACCGACATATGATCAATATAAATAGAACATCGGCTGCTACGGTCAAGGTACCGAGTAGCATCGCTTCCAAAACGTTTACATGGTATCAGAGCCACCTCTTGCGTGATAAATCCTAGCGATCCAATCTACCGGCTGAAACACACGAAGCTCCGTCAACCTGAGGTTCTAGCGCAGCCATGGCATCATCTTCTAGCGTCGTTCTGCCAAACCTTGGATCTCCGCCGTCAGAGAAATTGACGTGGACGAACTATCCTCTATGGAGAGCGCAGGTTTTGCCTGTGATCCGTGGTGCTCAATACACATGACTGCTCGACGGCACAGATGCCGCGCCTCCCAAGCAGCTTACTGTCAATAATCCAGACAAAGAGAAGGAGCCGACCGTGACTCGAAATCTAGCCTATGCAATTTGGCTTGCCAGAGATCAACTTGTTCTTAGCTATCTCCTGATTTCGCTCTCCAAGGAAATCCTTATGCATGTTCTTCGGATCGAGCACACTGCCGGTGTCTAGGCGGCGGTGGAAGAGATGTTTGCCTCTCAGAGTCAGTCCAAGATCACGAATCTACGGATGCGTTGGCATATACAAAGAAAAACAACATGACATCTGCAGTCTTTTTTTCCAAGATGCAAGGAATTGCAGATGAGCTAGCAGCTGCCGGTAAACCAATCCCTGATGATGAACTGGTCTCCTTTTTACTGGCCGGACTTGGCAATGACTATGATTCAGTTGTTGCCGCCCTTGATGTAGCAAAGAAGTCCCTGAACATTGCTGAATTGTTCTCGCATATACATAACTAGGAACAACGCCAAGAGATGCTTCGTCTATCAGATGGAGCCTTTGAAACTTCCGCCAATGCAGCGGCACGGTCACGCAATCGTGGCAGTTTTCGTCCTCGCAACAGCAACTATGGAGGCAGAGATGATCACTATCCTGGAGGACGAGCTGATCGCTACAGTGGAGGGCGTGATGATCGCCGCACTGAAAACCGAAAGTCTGCTGACCGGCGTGATGACAGAGGAGATACTCGACGTGGTGATCATCGACAGGAGGATTACTCCTGCATCAACCGTGGGGGTGGACGCACAGCATCTGCAAGAGGTCAAGGACGAGGTCGTGGTTGTCGTCGTACTACTCCATGGGTGGATGTGCAATGTTAGATTTGCAACAGAGACGGACATCCCCGTGAGTCCTGACACACCCATGCTGCAATTCGGAACTAGTGGATTGACTCATGTTTGAAGTTTTGAAGAAGGTTTTATGATCATTGATTAATTATCCAGCAAAAGTCACGGGAAGTAGGCAAGCTCCTGGGTGAACTGAATATGTCTAGAGAAAATCGCGTCGTGTTCCAAAGCTGGCCGTGCGCCTCTTGTGACGTTCAGCCGGGCTTGGCCTTAAGGGCATCTTCAACAGGCATACGCAAATTGGACGTCAAAAGCGACTGGCTGCTTCCGTTTACGTCGGTTTAAATGGACGAAATCGACCACAGCGGACCGACGCATAAAAAAAGAAGAAACATTTTTTTCCATTCATTGAAATCCCATAATTTGCATAATTATAAAAACTTATAAATTAAAAAGGGCCAGCAAGACATGCAAAAACCTAGCCATCGACTACTTCTCGTCGTCGTTGACGAGGTCGATGATCTCTGGTGTCTGCCATGGCAGTTGGTAGGAGGAAGGGGAGCACGTGGTGACGTCGGCCCTGGATCTTAGGCCAGGAATGGAGCAAGAGACGGCGCACGTGTGGGTGCGTGTCGGCGTTACCGGAGGAGTCACCAGCATCCCCTGCCCCAACTAGGATTCACGAAGCTGCACGCCAAGGCCATCTCATATGGCGAGCTGGTTGAGCTCGCTGTTGTCCATTGCCATCGCAATGGCCTCCGCCTCTCTAATGCCCGGTGGCTAGGTCTTCGTATCCCAGGCATGGCCGACGTCCCCTTGTTGTTGGCTCCGAGGACCTAAACGCTGTCCGCGTCCTCGCCCTCGTCGTCGTCCTCCTCGTCCTCCTCGTAATCGTCCTCATCGTCCTTGTCGTCCTGGTGCGCTCGTCCTCCTCGTTGAGCTCACGGGCGAAGAGGTCGACATCGCTGAGGAATCCAGCTCGGCGGCGTGCTTTGAACTCCCGCGCATCGAACAAGATCCAGTTGTATGATGTCAGCGCGAACGCCGGATCGTCGCATAGATCCGGCGGCAAGATGGCTCAGCACTGGGGTCGGCCGATAGCCACGGCGTGAGATCGGACCATAGTCGCCTACGGTGATCATGGATCCAGTTGTGATCGCAATGATGACTGGGGAAAGTGATCCCGCTGGGAACAAGACTCCATATGTCAGTCGACGCCGCATGGTGGTCGCCAACTGTCGATGCATTGTTGAGGCATATGCTATAGGGGTGGCTTAGATGGCGTGGAGAGCGATGCCGACATTGGATGTCTTGTACGAGATTTGCACCTACACAATGTATCCAAGTTAGGCCCCTCTCAGTGGAGATAAAAGACCTACTCCTGCTTTGATTGTATTTATAGATATGTGTTTACAAGTTACCGGGAGAGGAGATGGAGGCTAAGGTGGACGAATGTGATTCCGTGTTAGTTCCCCTATCCAAACCTTATATAGGCGAATTGGTCTAGGGTGTACATCATACGGGCGAGTCACCCAAAATATTAGTCGACTACGACAGTTGGATCTTTGGCTTGTTCTTCATGTTGACCTCCTTTGAGTCAATCTGGATCCTTGCGAGCGAGTCCATGAAGGAGGCGACTGGTTTGGGCCACCCTGGTCTTTCATACTGACTCGCTCAGGTTGGCCTACCGGTTAGATATTTTCTCATCACGTAGTGCTGTCATGGTGATGTGGCAGCATAATAGGCGGGGTGGTGGGGGGGTCGACTAGAAGCAGCAACATGTCGGCCATCCCTGCGATTGTCACTGCTACTGTTGGACATTACAACAACATGTCGATCTATCTCTTGCAAGATCCTTTCACCTACAAGAAGGAAACGAGTACTGGGAATAGTATTTAGATGTATATAAAACTAGAAAGATGAGCGCGCTTCGCCGGCGCCGCCTTTTTCACGTTGTCGCACAGCCTAGTCTTGGGGTGCCTTAGCGAGCGTTGTGATTTAGCCGTACCTAGACGTGTTTGTTCTATCCTTGTGTTTCAGTGTGGCAAGCAGCTAAAAAGAGGTGGCTGTTGTGGTAAGGTTTGGGAGACAGCTTAGTACATTGAGCGGGTCACTGTTCTCTGGATACATACCGTGTTTTCAAGGTGACCTGCAATGCTCTTGTAGGCATGGATGCCTGTGTTTCCAAGGTGATCTACAATTCTCTTGTTGGTATGGATGTCTGTGTTCTTGTTCTGCTGGCTGTAATGAACGTACATTTGTGGCAACATCCGTTTGTTTATCTGTGCGTTCTAGCTTTGTGTGATGCCTTTACCTGTTCAGGTTTTTATTGCCTTTGTGTTAGAGATATATTTCGTGTACGTATAAACGGATAGTCTAGGATAGAGATAGGACTCTCGTGTCTTGCCTTGCACTCCAAAATAATTCTTGTACGCCTATATATACTAGCCCATGAGGCTCAATAATACATCCAACATATTCCACCAATCTCTCTCCCTCTCTATCGTTCTACATGGTATCAGACGCAAGTTCCTGACTTAGCCGCCGCACAGCTTCCGCGCCGCGCCGCCCCCGGGGAGGTCTCTCCATGGCCTACTCCGAGGGCTGCGCAACCCGTATGAGGGTTCGTCCGCCGATCCGTTGATCCGCTGCCCTCGAGTCCTTTTTTTCCAATCCGTAGATTGGTTTTCTTTTTGCTCCACCGGTCGCTCGACCGCCGTTTTCTTTTTTGGTTTAGCGATCATAGATCGGATTGAGTCGCCCACCGCCGCCGTCACCGCGCACCTCTACTCTGACAACGGCGTCGATCTATACCGGCCATCTTCATCAACCGCGCGGCACGGCCGCACGCGTCACACACGGGACGCCTACGTGCGACGCAGCAGGCTGTCTCGCCCGCGCGGTCTCCATCGCCGGTCCGTCTTCGTCGTCATCGCCCGGGACATCACCGACAACGTCGCCAACGACTCCAATCTGCGGCACGTCGTCCACGCCATGGCGCGTACAGCGCCGCCGTCGGTCTGATCAACCGACCGCGCGCATGTCTCCGCCAAGCACGTCCCCGAGCACGCGCCTACCACCGATCGAGCTACGGGCTGCCGCTGCGTCGCCCCTTCGGGCCGCAGCGCCGCCGCCTTTGGTGCATGCTATCGGCCTCCGACGCGCCTTCCAAGGCGTGTACGTTGCTGGTGGCCTCCCGCCGCTGCATCGACTCGCGCCCTGCAGCTACGCCGGCCCCTAGGGCCGAGACGTCGCCGCACGCAGTCTACTTCGCCGTCCCCGCGCACCGACGTTCCAGGCTACTACCGCGCCGCCCCAACAGCGCAGGTCGCCACCGTCAGCGCAAGGTCTACGTCAAGCCGCCGGGTTCCTCCTCGCCAACTTCGAGTACCACCGCCGCACCTCCACAGGTACCCTGCATGACCACTCTGGTCGTCGCAGGCCTCGCCGACCACCTCTACAGTCTAGGCATCCAGCATGGTCACTCCTGGTCACCGCTGGTTTCGCCGCCTTCTATGTCTCCGTCCACCACGACCTCGCGGTTCATGATGGTCCCTTCCCTCGCACGCCCGGTATTGGCAACACCGACGCGTGCCTTCTTCCCCGACGCGTCCCCGAGCCTGGCAAGCTCGGGCCAGCGCCTCGTCTTCATCGGCTTCGACAACGTCTTCATCGACATCGACTCTTCTACGACTGCCTCGACCGCGTCGCCGACTTCGTCTTTGCGTACTCAGTTATGGCAAAACTAGGGCAGCACCTCGTCCTCGACGGCTCAGACTGCATCGACTTCGGCATCGACCATCTCCACGACTGCCTCGACGCGTCTCCGTCACTCTCCTCGCGCACTACGCGCTTGCGGCTTCATGTGCGGCTACCTCGACACCGGCTCCCGACCACGGCATCTCCTCGCGCGGGTACCCCGACCAAGGTTGCAACACCCACGCTCTCGGCTCCCTCGACATCGGCACAAGGGCTACCACCTCGCCTGCGCCTCACCAGCTTCCTCTACAGTCCAAGCATCCGCGACGCGACATCGTCCACGACACTCCCGCTACGACTGCGGGGGGGGGGGGGTGTCAGCCTTCTGGGGTCCACTTCGGTTTATCTCCAGTCTGACCGTCCACGTCGTTCATGTTGTTCACGACGCTCCCGCTACGACTGCGGGGGAGTGTTAGAGATATATTCCGTGTACGTATAAACGGATAGTCTAGGATAGAGATAGGACTCTCGTGTCTTGCCTTGCACTCCAAGATGATCCCTGTACGCCTATATATACTCGCCCATGAGGCTCAATAATACATCCAACATATTCCGCCAATCTCTCTCCCTCTCTATCGTTCTACACTTTGCTCATCTACTCTAGTCGCCTTGTGTAGACAATGTACATTTTCTACACCGTAAATGCATCAAAAAAAAGCAGTTAGTGAAGGTTGCTACCTAGCTTTCAATTGATTACAGTGAGCGCTAGAGCTAAAGTTTCTTCTGCCTCAAATAAAACGAAAGTGCAACATGAATATCAACGAAAGACCCAATAAAAATATAGCATCCATGATTTGTTGGAAGCTATATACTGGTAGAGAGAGCAAAGGTTTTACGTGGGTAGAAAAAGTTAGGGATGGATGAAGAACCAATTCATGTGATAACCTTATGTCCTTAATGTAGGATAACGTTGCATAGAAAACAAAAAATTTCCTACCGCGAACACGCAATCCAAGCTAAGATGCAATCTAGAAGACGGTAGCAACGAGGGGGTATCGAGTCTCACCCTTGAAGGGATTCCAAAGCCTACAAGATGAGGCTCTTTTTGCTGCGGTAGACGTTCACTTGCCGCTTGCAAAAGCGCGTAGAAGATCTTTATCACGATCGGTTCCGGTGCCACGAACGGGCAGCACCTCCGTACTCGGTCACACGTTCGGTTGTTGATGAAGACGACGTCCACCTCCCGTTCCAGCGGGCAGCGGAAGTAGCAGCTCCTCTTGAATCCGACAGCACGACGGCGTGGTGTCGGTGGCGGTGGAGAACTCCGGTGGAGCTTCGCTAAAGCACGCGGGAGCTATGGAGGAGAGGGGGGCAGCTAGGGTTTGGGAGGGGGTGGCCGGCCACTCAAGGGGGGCGGCCAGGTTGTGGCTTTGGTGTGGCCGGCCCCCTCCCCTATGCCCCTCATTATGTAGGTGGATCCCCAAGAGTTGGTCTCCAAGTCTTCGAATAAGACCCGAACCAAAAACCTTCCATAGGGAGGGGAAACCTAGCCTAGCTAGGACTCCCACCAAGGTGGGAGTTCCACCTCCCATATGGGGGGTGGCCGGCCCCCTAAGGGGGAGTCCACTTGGGACTCCTCCCCCACTAGGGTTGGCCGGCCATGGAGGTGGAGTCCCATGTGGACTCCACCTTCCTTGGTGGTTTCTTCCGGACTTTTCTAGAACCTTCTAGAACCTTCCATAGAACCTTCCGCGACATTTTATTCACATAAAATGACATCCTATATATGAATCTTATTCTCCGGACCATTCCGGAACTCCTCGTGATGTCCGGGATCTCATCCGGGACTCCGAACAAATATTCCAACTCCATTCCATATTCAAGTACTACCATTTCAACATCCAACTTTAAGTGTGTCACCCTACGGTTCGTGAACTATGCGGACATGGTTGAGTACTCACTCCGACCAATAACCAATAGCGGGATCTGGAGATCCATAATGGCTCCCACATATTCAACGATGACTTAGTGATCGAATGAACCATTCACATACGATACCAATTCCTTTTGTCACGCGATATTTTACTTGTCCGAGGTTTGATCTTCGGTATCACTTCATACCTTGTTCAACCTCGTCTCCTGACAAGTACTCTTTACTCGTACCGTGGTATGTGGTCTCTTATGAACTCATTCATATGCTTGCAAGACATTAGACGACATTCCACCGAGAGGGCCCAGAGTATATCTATCCGTCATCGGGATGGACAAATCCCACTCGTTGATCCATATGCCTCAACTCATACTTTCCGGATACTTAATCCCACCTTTATAGCCACCCATTTACGCAGTGGTGTTTGGTGTAATCAAAGTACCTTTCCGGTATAAGTGATTTACATGATCTCATGGTCATAAGGACTAGGTAACTATGTATTGAAAGCTTATAGCAAATAACTTAATGACGAGATCTTATGCTACGCTTAATTGGGTGTGTCCATTATATCATTCATATAATGATATAACCTTGTTATTAATAACATCCAATGTTCATGATTATGAAACTAATCATCCATTAATCAACAAGCTAGTTTAAGAGGCATACTAGGGACTTCTTGTTGTCTACATATCACACATGTACTAATGTTTCGGTTAATACAATTATAGCATGA
Organism: Lolium rigidum; assembly: GCF_022539505.1. Lineage (NCBI taxonomy): Eukaryota > Viridiplantae > Streptophyta > Magnoliopsida > Poales > Poaceae > Lolium > Lolium rigidum. The sequence continues at coordinate 325,522,580 of NC_061514.1, read as the reverse complement.
CATCATAAACATAGAGATATAAATAATAACTACTTTATTATTGCCTCTAGGGCATATCTCCTTCACTTAATATTGACAGCGGACCAACCACCGGCACACCACTCAGGACGGCTTGACAACAAGTCTAGGATCTTAGTAACGACACCAGTTCAACACAACGATAAGCAAATAATGAAAGAGGTCACCCTATCAACGACTTAAACTAACAAAGGCTTCAATTCTTGGAGTTCACCGCTTTGAGAAGGCGACCTACTGGATGTCTTCCGTTGTCCTCTCGGATAGTCACATCCATCACGGCCGTAGTCGTTGATGCAAGTGAAGATCGGAATGTCTCTTTGAGCCACTCCGTTTGTGTCAGCAAAGCGGTCCTAGCCATAGTGGACGTAGACACTCCCCCTCCACTCCTCACGCTGCACGCGCTAGACATCTGCAGCGGTGTTTCCGAGCTGGATTTTCTGAGGGAAGTCGCCGTCAATGTGCTCACGAAATACTCATGCTATCCTCACCGGATCTCGTAGGTTCCGTTTGACTTCGCGCTTGAAGTGGTGGCGCAGCTGCACCAAGAAAACCGAAACAAAGAACCCCAATAAAACATACAGGGGGCAATCCAACAACAAAGGAAAACAATGAGAGAAGAACCTTGCCACAAACCTTTGAAGTAAAGGTCCCTGGACATCTTAGCAAGATGGCCATTTACAAATATCGGGGCTTGACACCTAAACCACAAAAGCAAAAGGTACACCCACCAAATCAATACATCTATCAGAAGTCGTTCCTGGCAAGAAAAAAAAGTATAGCGCCAATAAATCCATGGGATAATATTTGTAAAATAGCTCCAATGAGTCCAACGTTGGCTATGGAACCAATTCCTATAATTATGAAACCAAATTTCGTTGACCAAGAGAAGTTGGACTGGATACTACTCCCTCCATTCTGAAATGTAAGGCGTCTAAGGATTAGTCGAAAGTCAAATCTTACTAACTTTGATCAAATATTTAGAGAAAAAACAATATCAAATGGACATATTAAGAAAATATACTTTGTGGTGAATATATTGATATTGATTTAGTATTGTAAATGTTCATATCTTTATGTATATAAACTTGATCAAACTTTTAAAAAGTTGACTTTTCACCAATCCTTAGATGCCTTACATTTTGAGACGGAGGAAATACCAAACAGGCATAGAAAGGTGAACACGTCAACCAAAAGATGGGGCCTCCTCGGAAGAAGGCGCCTCGTACGGTTCTCACATAACATACAATGGACAGATAGGGGACAAACTTATAGACTACAACAATAAACAGATCCTAAGAAGACAACAATAAGGTGTACAGGAGAAAACCAACATAAAATGATAAAACTGATCATCTACAGAGAAGATGGCCTCAGACAGGAGCGGCAGTAAAAGGCTGCAACAACGAAATAAAAGGAGCTGCTTGACAATGCCATGCCGCCAACCCAAAATAGAATTGGCAGCAGGCAGCTCCACACACAGCGACAGCAACTACGCGGCCACAACCGACAAGCCATCGCACACATCCAACAAACTAAACCACGCCGGGAAGAGAAAAATCAGCGGACCTTAAAACAACCAGCCAACCGAAATAGAAGAAAATGCAGCTCTCCAGACCAAAGAAACGAACAACACAAGCAGCAAAGATTTAAAGAAAACCAACCCCCTCTAACAGCTTTGCAATACAACCTGAAGGCAAAAATAGGGAACCACAAACAGTTAGTTAGGTGATGGGGAAATGCATGAAGAAGAAAAGAAAAAAAAAGGAACCACAAACAAACAATACAGCCAGAGGTTAGCCTTTAGTAGTTCCGTCTTAGTCCAACAGGAGAGATGTCGCTAAACCCCAAGCTATATATCTACTCTAGAGCAGATATGTCTGTGACTTGAGCATTAGTATTTTTTTAAGAAACTCAACCCTTGTAAAAATGTTTAGCAAGGTCAGGGTTCTCAAAGAGATTATGTGAATGCAGAACATCAGAACAAAAAGGAAAATGAAACGCGATAATGAAAATTCTACCGGACCACAGTAGACGTAGACTGCAAATTGATGGAGAGTAAAAGGAAATCTGGCAACAACAGCAATAAGCAAGTCAGCCAGACAGGCTGCATGATCACCTTGATCTCTTGCCAGAAGGCCGCCACCCCTCATACCACACTGCCGCCATCGATGGCGTTGCAGTTTGTGCCATCCTTCTACTTGTCCAGCACCACTCATTCTTCATCTACCTCGTGCCCTTAACAAATAATCTGATATGGCAACCATCATGCAAAAAAAAACCAATATATATGCAAGAAACATGTATCTAAGAAATAATTAGAACTTCTGTAGCTGAGGTGCTGACAAACTGATTTATTCTATTGTTATATATTGCATCTAAGCAGCCGAGGATAAATTATTTGTTCGAGTTCAGGAAGATTCGATCATCGACATGGAACATAAGCAGTGGGAACTGATAGTTAACTGCATTCATCATGGAGATAACTCAAAATTGTTTTGAAAGAAATATTTCTCGTTGTACTTAAATAAAAAAACGGAATGTGAAGATTCTTGAGAAAGTTGGTAACATGGATAATTCACCGAATAATTTTATCAAAGGAAATAAAAGGAGTAGGTTTGTAACTTCATGCATCTATGATGTCAGACCCTTCATCGCCCACTCATCTAATATCTAGTTCTACCCAAATAAAAACAATTGAGTGTATAAAGGTTCTTGAGAAAGCCACATATAATTCACCTAATAATTTTATCAAATGAAAAAGTGGTAGGCTTGTAACTTCATGTACCAATAATGTTGGATCCTTGCCATCCATTAATCTATATATACTACTAAGCACTCTTATGCTCATGCCTTTGTACTTTTTGCAACAATCAGAAGAAACTAGGAGGCAAACTGCCCAAGAAGTAAATGATATTAGTGATCAACAAAAAAATTGCATCCAGTATAAAGTTGCATTAATTCTTATAGTATATTCCACTCAAATATTAAGCTGGGACCTCGTGTGTGCATTAATATAGGAAGAAATGCAAATTCGGTACATAGTTCTTACTATGAAAATATGAGTATTACATGTCTGGACAATAACTATTCTCTGCTAGATATTCTGAATTCAACTAACAATTATATATAGATCGGTATTACCACCACGCTCTATGAAATTATCTGGTTTATGATTAAAAAATGAAGAGTAGTATACCAGTTTGAGAAAGCAACAACACCTGATTGATCAGTTCCTCAACATGGGGGGTTAGCAGCAGTCAACCTGCAACAACTCCATCACTACGGGAAAATATGTCTTTGGGCCCTATATGCACGGCAAAGGTCGCACGGCAATGCCATTGATGGCAAAGGCTTCTTTGCCGTGTGACTCGCCAATGTTGCACGGCAAAGCTTTTGCCGTGCGACACGCACGGCAAAGGCCGCTTCTTTGCCGTGTGTTAAACATGTTTTATCTAAAAAAATGCCGGCTGGTCTGGGAATCGAACCTAGGACGCAGAGTAGGAAAAGCATGTGACCTTGCCACTAGGCTAAGTGTTTGTTTGTTGATAACTATACCACGCCACACTTTTGAGATGAGAAGAAATTCAGTTTTTACATCTTTGCCGTGCGCTTACACTAGGCAAAGCCTTCTTTGCCGTGCGTTTGTTAAAAACACTAAGCAGAGGCTGCTTTGCCATGCGCCAACGTTGCACGGCAATGCCTAACGCCTTTTCCATGCACCGAATCTTTGTTGTGCGGTATGTTGGGACATTGCCGTGCACCTTTCTTTGCCGTGCATCATCTTCCGTCGTTGCCGTGAATCATATCTTTGCCGTGCGCTCGTGTCTATCTTTCCCGTGGCCAAGATCTTTGCCGTGCGTTTTTATCTGTGCACACGGCAAAGAAATCTTTGCCGTACGGGAACACACGGCAAAGAAAGCCTGCACGGCGACGCCTATTTTTCCCGTAGTCCTGGAACTTTTCTGCTGCGTTCATGAACCACGTCACCCAAGTGGAGGCGCGCTTGACCAACTAATGGATGATCTCGCGGCCATCAGCAACAAAGAGGCACACACCAGCACAGAGTTGTCCCAGAAACAACTTGGAGGAGAGCGACGACCTGCCGCTCAGTCAGCTGTGCTCTTCTTCCCTATCACCTTTCCTATATGTGTATCTAGCCTTCCCCTGCTTAGTAATTGATTGCGAACAACAGCATAGTTCAGGCTGGCCGGCGAATCTGGAAGGCACTAAGGCAGGCACCGGAGGTACCGCGGGGGCGGGGAAGGCTGCGAGGGGCGGTGGCCTGAAACCATAACGCCGCAGGGCTAAAGAGGAGAAAATGGATCTGGAGCACCACCACCGCCTTCGGCCCTCTCCACCATGTCGCTCCGGTTAGCAATCGGCCTCTCCCCCTTCCCGTTCCCAGTGCTCGTTCTTCTTTTCCTGGCCGTCTCGAGCGGCGCAAAGCGGCGGACGCATGGAGGAAGTAATGGAGAAGCAGTCGTGCATCGAAGTCGATGGGGACAAGTACGCTGGGCGGTTCACCGATGGTGCCGTGGGCGGGGTCGTCGACGTGGGGTGGTGTGGACAACGCCGTTAGTTGCGCTGTCCTGATAGCAGTCGGCATGCCTGGCCGAGGACGACGGGGGAGAAAGGCACGATGGAGCGCCGGTGGTTGGGTCGCCGGAGGCGAGCTGCCCGGACGCGGTGTACTGTGGTATTCTACAGCGCCTAGGAGCGTATATGGCACCGGAGAGCAGCGGGAACGGCTCGCGCTCGCCGGAGGTCGTGGCGGCGAGATGTAGCAGGGGAGAGAAGTGGATACACGGGATTTGGTTCAGCGCTCTGATCGTATAAGATTTTCTTTCTGCGTGGGCCATGCTGAACCGGCCAAGTCCAAAATGGCCGCCACCTACACATCTACACAGGCCTACACATCACCGGCAAAACGCTGGACACAAGCCCACACATCACCGCCAAGAGAAGCCAGCGATTGTAAAATGTGAATGCACCGTCCAATCCGTAAGAAACCAGGGATTGCAACAACATTATATCTTCTATCTAATAGCATGTAGTGTTCTCTCAAGGAAGATAAACAACCATGTAGATCTTTGCACATACACATTATTCAAAATATACAGTAATACATTAATCTATCTGCCATCTGAGAAAGTTGGCCTAGGCTAAGATTATCTAGAACATTAATACTCTATAATTATTAGTAAGGTTCAGAAACCCTGACATTTCTGATTTTTTCTCACTCGTTTACTACATAATAATTTAGCATAGACCTCGAAAACAATCCCCTTTTACCAAAATGGATCAATGGAAGGTCCAACTTCCGGGTACACTCAACCGTCCAACCTAGTTTCTAAAGAATTTAACATAAGTAAAGAAAAATTTAAAATCAGTGTTATCCCCACAAATTAGCAATAACACCCACAATATAACGACTTGTTTCATCCTTTCTTACAAAAAACAACACCCACACACAAGAAGTCAAGAATGGTATGACACATGTTCCGAGTGTTGGAGATATGCCCAAGAGGCAATAATAAAAGTGGTTATTATATATATCTTTATGTTTATGTTAAATGTTTATATACCATGCTATAATTGTATTAACCGAAACATTGATACATGTGTGATATGTAAACAACAAAGAGTCCCTAGTATGCCTCTTAACTAGCTTGTTGATTAATGGATGATTAGTTTCATAATCATGAACATTGGATGTTATTAATAACAAGGTTATATCATTGTATGAATGATGTAATGGACACACCCAATTAAGCGTAGCATAAGATCTCGTCATTAAGTTATTTGCTATAAGCTTTCGATACATAGTTACCTAGTCCTTATGACCATGAGATCATGTAAATCACTTATACCGGAAAGGTACTTTGATTACACCAAACGCCACCGCGTAAATGGGTGGTTATAAAGGTGGGATTAAGTATCCGGAAAGTATGAGTTGAGGCATATGGATCAACAAGTGGGATTTGTCCATCCCGATGACGGATAGATATACTCTGGGCCCTCTCGGTGGAATGTCGTCTAATGTCTTGCAAGCATATGAATAAGTTCATAAGAGACCACATACCACAGTACGAGTAAAGAGTAATTGTCAGGAGACGAGGTTGAACAAGGTATAGAGTGATACCGATGATCAAACCTCGGACAAGTAAAATATCGCGTGACAAAGGGAATTGGTATCGTATGTGAATGGTTCATTCGATCACTAAAGTCATCGTTGAATATGTGGGAGCTATTATGGATCTCCAGATCCCGCTATTAGTCGGAGTGAGTACTCAACCATGTTCGCATAGTTCGCGAACCGTAGGGTGACACACTTAAAGTTGGATGTTGAAATGGTAGAACTTGAATATGGAATGCAGTTCGAATATTTGTTTGGAGTCCCGGATGAGATCCCGGACATCACGAGGAGTTCCGGAATGGTCCGGAGAATAAGATTCATATATAGGATGTCATTTTATGTGATTTAAAATGATGCGGAAGGTTCTATGGAAGGTTCTAGAAGGTTCTAGAAAAGTCCGGAAGAAACCACCAAGGAAGGTGGAGTCCCGGAGGGACTCCACCTCCATGGCCGGCCAACCCTAGAGGGGGAGGAGTCCCAAGTGGACTCCCCCAAAGGGGGCCGGCCACCCCCCCCCACATGGAAGGGGGGAATCCCACCCCAAGTGGGATTCCCACCTTGGGTAGGTTTCCCTATCACATGGAAGGTTTTTGGTTCGGGTCTTATTCGGAGACTTGTAGTCCAACACTTGGGGCTTCCACCTATATAATGAGGGGCCAAGGGGAGGGAGCCGGCCACCCCAAGACCTCAAGCTGGCCGCACCCCCCAAGTGCCCGGCCACCCCCTCCCAAACCCTAGCCGCCCCCCTCTCCTCCATAGCTCCCGCGTGCTTTAGCGAAGCTCCGCCGGAGTTCTCCACGGCCACCGACACCACGCCGTCGTGCTGTCGGATTCAAGAGGAGCTACTACTTCCGCTGCCCGCTGGAACGGGAGGTGGACGTCGTCTTCATCAACAACCGAACATGTGACCGAGTACGGAGGTGCTGCCCATTCGTGGCGCCGGTGATCAAGATCTTCTACGCGCTTTTGCAAGCGGCAAGTGAACGTCTACCGCAGCAACAAGAGCCTCATCTTGTAGGCTTTGGAATCTCTTCAAGGGTGAGACTCGATGAACCCCTCGTTGCTACCGTCTTCTAGATTGCATCTTGGCTTGGATTGCGTGTTCGCGGTAGGAAATTTTTTGTTTTCTATGCAACGTTGTCCTACAAGTGGTATCGCAGCCGTGTCTATGCATAGATGGTTGCACGAGTAGAACACAATGGTTTTGTGGGCGTTGATGCTCTTGTTATCTTTAGTTGAGTACTTTGCATCTTTATGGCATAGTGGGATGAAGCGGCTCGGACTAACTTTACATGACCGCGTTCATGAGACTTGTTCCTCGTTCGACATGCAACTTGTATTGCATAAGAGGCTTTGCGGGTGTCTCGTCTCTCCTACTATAGTAAAGATTCAATTTACTCTTCTATTGACAACATTAGTATCAACGTTGTGGTTCATGTTCGTAGGTAGATTAGATCTCTCTCGAAAACCCTAAACCACGTAAAATATGCAAACCAAATTAGAGACGTCTAACTTGTTTTTGCAGTGGTTTGGTGATGTGATATGGCCATAATGTGATGATGAATATGTATGAGATGATCATTATTGTATTGTGGCAACCGGCAGGAGCCTTATGGTTGTCTTTAAATTTCATGTTGAGTAGTATTTCAAAGTAGTTGTAATAGTTGCTACATGGAGGACAATCATGAAGACGGCGCCATTGACCTTGACGCTACGCCGACGATTATGGAGATCATGCCCGAAGATGATGGAGATCATGTCCGTGCTTTGGAGATGAAGATCAAAGGCGCAACGACAAAAGGGCCATATCATATCACATATGAACTGCATGTGATGTTAATCCTTTTATGCATCTTATTTTGCTTAGATCGCGACGGTAGCATTATAAGATGATCCCTCACTAAAATCTCAAGATAATAAAGTGTTCATCCTTAGTAGCACCGTTGCCAAGACTTGTCGTTTCGAAGCATCTCGTGATGATCGGGTGTGATAGAATCAACAAGTGCATACAACGGGTGCAAGACAGCTTTTGCACATGCGGATACTAAGGTGGCCTTGACGAGCCTAGCATGTACGTACATGGTCTCGGAACACGTGATACCGAAAGGTAGAGCATGAATCATATGGTTGATGTGATGAACACTTTGAGTGTTCGCCATTGAAATCACACCTTGTCTCGTGATGATCGGACTTAGGTGCGGTGGATTTGGTTCGTGTGATCACTAAGACAATGCGAGGGATATTGTTTTGAGTGGGAGTTCACCTAGATTTTTAATTATGTTGAATTAAAATTTGAACTCAATTTGTCATAAACTTAGTCTAAACTATTGATGTCGTCGTGGTGAACAGACAGATGCCATAGGATGGCTTAGATTGGGGCCGAATGGACGCAAGAGGATTCGGGGGAGGGTTTGTGATCAGGTGTGATGAACTTCCGGATGGTTTCCTCAAGAACTTGGCCAGGGCCAGAGGTTGAAGAAGAAAGACACAAGGAAGAACTCGCTCTAGATCACCATGTTCATTGATTCACACAAGTTACAAGTTACAGGTTTTTCTCTATCTCTCTGTGGTCTCGCGCCTGTAGGAGGCGTACTCCCTCTCCTTATATAGGGGAGAGGGTGGCTTACACTGGAAGAAACCCTAATGGCATCTTTGACTAGACAAACTACTTTACAAAGCTACTTTAATCATAGATGACACCGGAGTCCTCTTTAATCGTGGGCGCCGACGTCCTCCGGCTTCTTTGACCGTCATCCTTCTCTTTATCGTCAGCCCTTCGTCTAAAGTTACTTTGCTTAGCTCATCTTTGTCTTCTAGCTCCGGAGAGAATCTTTGACCAGCTTTGCCGACAAGCCCTTCCTTCCGGTGGCCCGGTACCTTTTCTATCCGGTTCCGGTATCCCTCTTATGAGGATACCGGCTTAGCCTCGTTCAGCCAAACGCCTATCTTAGACTCCGGCATGAACGTCTAACCGGTATCCTGATGGCTCAAACCATCCGGTTTGGCATGCCTTTGGCATACCGGGGGTCATCCCCCCAACATTAGTCCCCGAAGCTGGTATAGTCTGGCGGATTCTATCCAACAGACCATGCCAGGTTCTTACGTCTTTGGATACCGGTTTGATCCATCCGGCGTTAGGCTCGGGTCCGGCATCTTTGCCCGGATCTTCCTTATCTTTTCCTCGTAAGTCATTCCCCGGTATCTTGTCTTCCGGTATCTTAACCATTAAACACCTCCTCGGCGAAGTCGAGAATATTTCGGGCCCCGCGCCTGACAGAGACATGCGCACCGTGACCGACGCGCCGCTGTCGCTTGTCATTTCGCTTCGACTCCCGCGCGCCCATTTAATGCACCGCTGCGGATCCCACTAGCCGTTCTGGATCTCCTGTGTGCCTCCGTGCGGCCTCTTGTCTTTTCGCGTGTATTTCTTCGACACGTGGCGGCCCATGGTGCGAACCGCCGCGGGCCGCGAGGCGAACCGCCACGGCCCAGCGGTTTTCAGCCCACTCCCCTTCTTCTTTATAAGCGCAACCGCCGCCCCTTCTTCCTCTTCTCGCATTCTCCACTTCCTCGCGCACAGTGCTCTTCGACTCCGTGCCTTCACCGTTCTCCGTCCGCCGCCGCTCGCCGAGCCCGTCGCCCGGCGAACTCACGCCGCCGTTCCGCCGGACCTCCTCGTGCGGGAACCCTCTCGCAGCGCGCTCTCCGCGTCCGCTGCATTCGTGCTTCTTCGAGAACTTCTCCGCCTCGCCGTTGACGGACTTCCTCGCTGGCCGCAGGCTTGCCGTTCCTCCGGCGAACCTCTTCCTCCGCGACTCCGCCGCCTCAGGTTAGGCCCGATGCGCCTTTACCCCTTTCTTTCTTGCACTTCGGATCTTGGGGGCGGTAGAGTATTTATCCGTTCTTTGTTTTGCTTTTCCTCTTACTCGTAGATCTTCGCGCGAGGGTCCGTTTGGGGAAAACTGTTTCTCGGTAGATTTCGGCATCTCCTAGATCCTTATGTCTAGCGAAGGGTCTCTCCCCGCTGCCACCTCTAGCAACCAAGGTAGTAGCACTTCCGACGGGTTAACCGAAGACCTCGCCCGGATGGATCGGGCATCCAGCCGGAAACAAGAGGCCGGCACATCTAGCCGGGCCTCCGGAAAGGACAAGACACGCGGAGCCTGGAGAGGTTCCGACGTGACCCAGTATGAGATCGACTGGCTCTACCGGTCTAGGAGGATTCCGGAAGGAGTCATCTGCCGGCCTCCAGGCGACGAGATCCAACCGGTGCTCGAACCCGGTGAAGCTGTTGTTTTCCTTGCTCATTTTGAGCGTGGCTTCGGCCTTCCTGCCTCTGATTTCTTTCGTCAATTCCTCGACTTCTATCGCCTCCAACCTCACCACCTTCCCGGCAACGCCGTTTTTTACCTTTCTTGTTTTGTGGCCTTCATGGAGGGCTACATTGGCATCCGTCCCGCTCGACGAGACGTTTGCCCGCTTTTTCTCCCTCCGGATCAACTCGGTCCAGGGCAAGGACATTCCTAAGCCCAAACCCCCCGTTCAATGCGGGTCCTGCATCATCGGCTCCCGCCAAGGGAGCCCCTTTTTTAAGTTCAACGGCCTCGAGTCCTGCCGGTTGTGGCAGACGACGTTCTTTTATGTGAAGAACGCGGGCGACGACGACTTCATCAACTTGTCGGCGTTCAACCCGGCGCCGCCCGCCAAGACCAATTGGCAGTACAACCCCGGTACGGATCATGCCGAGACGAACCGGGTGGTGCGCTTCATGCTGAGGTTGATGAAGGACACCAACATCTGTTCCGACGATATCATCC